>NC_051155.1:53219780-53390662 GCF_013339745.2 Dermacentor silvarum
TTTGCACACATTAAGAGCCGTCAGTTAGATACGCACGATGGACGCCAAAGAAATAGTATGACATGACTATCAAGTCCTAATGCTTTGAAGTATTAAACGGATAGGGGGCTAGTTGGTTTGGCATCATAATGAAACTTTTGCGCCACCAACAACACGAAACCACAACGAAGAAGTACACAAGGACCAGCGCACTATGTGCCCGCTGGTTTGTAGTGCGCTGGTCTTGTGTACTTCTTCGTTGTGGTTTCGTTGTTGTGTGCGAAAAGTTTCATTATGCTTTGAATGTGCATTGCTTCAAAGCGACACAACTCCAACTGTTGGTCTACACAATAGGCCATGAACACTCATTACGATTTATATCTGGTTTATTGATAACTTTGAAAACCATATAGTCAGAGTAACATTGTAAGAACAGTTCTGCGAAATCATTTATCCTGGTAGGTCACGCGAACACGAAAGGTTACTTTAGCTGGGCAGTGCGTCTAAGATTAAAAGTCTAAGCGTATAAGTCTAAAAGCACCGTTACTCCAAAATACTATTGCGAAGTGGTAAGCATAGTCTGCTGTTACAGATGCGTAGACGTCGTATCCTCGTGTGTAAGGGGTCACAGGAGCAAGGTTGCTGCGATAGGCGGCCTGAGTCGGCTGGTTGTGGTGTTGTGCATAGGCTATACCAACGAGCCAGAGAAGCAGCACTTGCACCTTGTGTTTGACAGAAGCAACATAACTGGTGTGGATCAATGAAATGTCTATGCCTACTTTACACGAACAGTGCTGTGTTATTATTATCAAAACATTCGGCAGAGCCCATCTCACGACTGTCGGCGGTAATGCGAATAACATTCGAGCAACTTTCGGCGGTATTGCGAATAACATTCGAGCAATGTAGGGACATTGCATTTCAACTTTCGAAACGCGTATGTATCGTACGGCTGCCGGTCTCCTCTCCCTCCCCTTTCGACACGCTGCACCATCTAGCGGCGCGTGCGCCAAGATCGGCGCGTGATAACCGCTCCTTTTGCGTGGCCTCTGAGATCTCAGCGGTGGCGCGCCGTGCGTGCTAACGCGGAGAATTAACCCGTTGCTGTCCGCGGGAATTCGTGGCTCGCCGATAAATTATCGGGCAATTATCTCGAGGAACCCGTGTCACACGGATTCTTCCGCCCAGCACCGAATGGATGGATGGATGGATGGAAAACTTTAATGAACGTCCTGAGGTACGCGACTCAGCGCGCAGCGGGCCGCTCCCACGTTGGGACAGTCAGGCCATGCCCGACCGCCGCATCGTGGGCCCTCTGGACAGCCCATAGTTGCGCCCCGGCATCGGGGCTCTTGATAGCGGAGAGCCACTTGTCCTCATTTATTTGTTCCGTGCCTCGTAACGAGGGGCAACGCCAGAGCATATGGTCCAAGCTAGCGAAGTCATTGCAGTGCCTGCAAGAACTACTGGCATAAGTGTCGGGATAAAGCTTGTGTAATAAAGCCGGGCTGGGATACGAGCCTGTTTGCAATAATCTGAGGGTCAATGCCTGCGCTCTATTTAACTTCTTGTGAGGAAGTGGAAAGCCTCTCCTGCCGAGATAAAAGTACTGCGTAATTTCATTGTATGTTGTCGGTTGATCTCTGTTCGGAAGACAGGGCCCAGCACCGAAGAAATTTTATTGTTATCTTTTACTGAAGAGGTAAAGCGGCTAGATAAATATACGTAAAATGGCCGAGGCAGGCTAAGTATGGAATCGCTATTAGTAGGCATGACTCATCCGTTCAGATCAAGCAAGAGAGTACGGGAGGTAATTTTCGGATGAAGGAAATGGTGGCATTGTTCATGCTCAAGAATTAAGTGAATGCCTTACCGAGAGTTTTAGACACTCTTGCCGCTAAGACTGCGATCTTTTACAGCACTGTAGGTACAGGGGAGTTGACATTTAAAAGAAAGCCGGAAGACATACATGGGGAAGGCCACTCTCGTGGATGCGTCTCGCGAAGACGTGTCGCAGTGATACGTCAGAACGACGTGTTGCACATAGCTTTTGTTCAAGTGTAGCAACAGAAATGCACACGTTAAGAATATATGTGCCGAACTTCGCTACAGTGGGGAGGTAGGGCGTGCGTAGAATGGCTCATTGCGAAAAGAGTTTTGCACAGTCCAGACACCTGGAATTCCCACTATCGTATTTCGACCATGGCAGTGGCAAAACGCGTTACCTGCTATGCCGCAAACAGAAGTGAGAAACGATACTGACGGTGCCTTTGGCTTAATCACTTCCGGTAAACTTGTGTTGCATGTTGTGCTGAAGTTACTGAACGTATTGACTTAGCAGAGAAATGTGCCTACAAAAACTACAATGCGCCTGCGTAGCCGCTCACACATTCAAGCATTATAACCAAGGGAAAAAACAAACTGCAGAGCTATCAGTGGACACTGCTGAGGGGGTTCGTTGACGCATAAAGTGCATAACTTTGTGTCTCACCGCAGGAAACATTTCAAGTCTTATGAAGCTCCCACTTCTGTGCAGAGACGTAGTTTACCAGCAAACTACGCTGAGGCGATGGCGAATGTCTTCTGATGGCTCCTTGCCGAACCCAGCTAGCTTTTATACTCTCGTCAACAACGCGTCTGAAATTGCTGCACACGCGAAACACGCATTCAAATCATGTTTTCTTTTTATCACTCCTCGTTTTGCTTCCACTTCTTGCAAAACTACAGTGCCCTTTTGTTACTTCCACTCAAATCGTTTATCACGAAAAACGTGCGTTTGTCGTGAAACGAATTTCACATCTCCTGTGCGAGCGCGTACATTTCTGCGGGAGGCGGTAAACGTGATTGCAAGCTTTTGCAGCTTCTAACCATAAGTAATAGTTTGGCGGAGAAGGCTGGTGGACCGCTTCATATCCCACGCGGTGTCTTATGTGCAGAGACGTAGTTCTCCAGCAAACGACGCTGAGGCGATGGCGAATGTGTTCTGATGGCTCCTTGCCGAACCCAGCTAGCTTTTATACTCTCGTACAACGCGTCTGAAATTGTTGCATACGCGAAACACGCATTCAAATCATGTTGTTTTTTAGCACTCCTCGTTTTGCTTCCACTTCTTATAAAACCACAGTGCCTTTGTTATTTCGACTGAAATCGTTTATCAACGTACGAAAAAACTAGCGTTTGTCGTGAAACGCATTTCACATCTGCGCGAGCGCGTACATTTCTGCTGGAGGCGGTAAATGTAATTGCAAGCTTTTGAAGGTTCTAACCATAAGTAATAGTTTGGCAGTGAAGGCTGGTGGACCGTTTTATAGCCCACGCAGTGTATTTGGGCTGGTATCGGCCTCTTTTAAAAGCATATTCTTGCTTTCTTGCTTATCGAATTTGTGCTGTATTATTTTTTAAGGAAGACCCAAGGTCAATATCTGTAAGTTTCATGGCGCAAGTCTGCAGATTTCTTAGATGGCACAAAACATTCAGTGTACCAAAAGGGTGCTTTCAGAGCGCGTTTTATGTGAACAGCAGCGGAAGTAAAGGGAGTGTTATTGAACATCCAACCTTTTATCCGTACCTGACTTCGCTATGCACTTTTCTTATTGCTGTAGTTATTCCTTGAATTTTAGAGTCAAGAGAGAAGAGAGAAATAAACTTTTATTTTCCGAAACGGTAATCCGAGCCAGGACCCGGTTCACCCTAGGTGTCAGAAACGTTTATTTTGTCTATTACGTTCTTCAGTTGATATGACACTTTCTAGCTATTATATTCATGTAGCCACAAGTCACTTGAACTTTTTGTAAATCTTTGTAAGATGTGCAGATTAGTTGCAGCATTTGCAGCAGAATTTCCGTGGTCACATTTTTACGTTTCCTGTTCAATGTTTAAGGTCATTGCAAACTAGCCATCTTATACGGGCACCTGCGTAGTGTGGCAGTGCTACGCACAGCCGAACTCCGCCGTTTTGTGTGCTTGCGCCTTCTTGTGTGTGTGTTCCTCCTGCTTTCGCAACTAAAGTTACTTATGATGTCGTACAAATAAACCCACTTATCAACTCTCATCGAGCGATCTACCAATTGACGACAACGTTCGATAAATCTCTCCCATATTGGCCTGGGCATAGTTATTCTGCACTTTTATGTATGCTTTATACAATATCTGTCTTATGCTTCTTTGGTACTCGAAGTAGTGGTAGCTCTGTCGTAAACATTTTTAGGCTACTTTAATATTCCCTTTAAGCGTATTTAATGGCGGTAGCCCCTAGGCCTTAGATTAACGCCTTCGTCCTTCTCTGACCACGCCCATAGGAGCAACTAACGACGTGTCCTAACGCGCAATGAATGGCCCTTGCGCTCTTAAGCAATGGCTCATGCTCCCGTAAATGCCCCCCCCCCCCCTCCCCCATTACGCCGACAGAAAAGCAGTGAAATTCTACGTTGGAATGATGAGCGGCAACGGATCCACCTGTGGAAAAAGACGATAACTGCGAACGCGTGAGCAGTGGCACGAGCGCGTTCACGCGGTTGCGCCGAGGGGCGCGAACGAGCCGGCTGTGGAAGAAGCCGACGTTCGAGTCATTGCTGATGGTAGTTAACCATCATAACGATCAGAAAGACCTGACGGCTAATTGGCCCTTTCCTTAACTAAACTTGTGCTCCTATATCATATCTATCCTATACAACCTTTTAATTAAACCATTACCTTCTTGTTTCGTATATACCTCAACTCCCGGTTGCCTGAGGTCGACTTCCGGTGTGCTCTTTGAGAAACATAACGTCGCTAGGTGCAAGCGCCATAAGAGAAAGAAAGGGGGTAGGAAATGAAGGCACCGCAGGCATCGTCACTTTCTCACTCCTCAGCTGACAGTGAATCTAAGAATGCGATGAGGTCACGAAAATTGGAATTTAAGATGAAAAAAAAGAAAGAATCTAAGCATAGTCGAATCTAGTTGAGATTACCTAGATGTCACTACGTAGAGGCGGGAAGGCGGTGGGGTCCGAGCCCGTTTGGTGGTGCCCAGCACCCTTCCCCAGGGTGTTACCCAAGTTGCCGTCAAAGAGGATTATTGCAGATTGACGCACACCCAGTGGCCTCAGGGCCACATACGCAGTGCCCCATAGTTTCTGTCTCCGGGGGAACATACCCAGTGACACTCCTACATATGCCACCAGATGTCAACCCGGAAAGGACCGGCCCTGAAAACGCGCCAAAAGTTCTTTTAATACTTCAGCAGCGTGCTCGTTTGGTTGGTACAACTCTTCCCACAGCAGATTTCTTCAACAGCGTACCACAGGACGAAGTAAATATGCCCAGGTCAGTGCTCTATTCCTGTGTCGCGCTCTTGAAGAAATCTGTTGTTTGTCGATTAAAACTTGTGCGGCAAAGCCAGACCATTTGACTGGCAAGAGACGACTGATCCTTGCGTCGGGTTATGCCACCTACCGCGTGCCGTGCAACATTTCGCATGGCCGTTATAGTGAACACGACGCACACCGATGGCAGCGTGGTGCCAAGCACTGTCATTACCGCGCACCAATGAGCGATGGTGCGCACGCGAAAGTGTTCATGAATTATCTAACGCAACGCGCGTCTGCCATTGCGTGCGTCGCGCGGGATTACTCAGTGGATGGGTGTCAGCATACTGGCTCCGCATGTATTTTGAAACGTCAGCATCTTGGCATGAATCTTGGCATGTTGTCTTCCAATGTGTTTCGCATGACGGAGTCGCTGTCGTGGGGTGCAATGTTTTGGCGTTCACTACAAGAGAATTGAAGGCAATGTGGGGATACAAATTACCATGGTTTGAGACAAGTGTTACCCTCGTGGTTGGTTAGCGGCTGTGGTGTTAGGCTGTTAAACATGAGGTCGCGGGATCAAATCCCGGCTACGGGGGCCGCATACCGATGGGGGCAAAATGCGAAAAGACTCGTGTACTTAGATTTAGGTGCACGTCAAAGAACGCCAGGTGGTCCAAATTATTCCGGTGTCCCCCAATAAGGCCGTGCCGCGTAATCAGATCGTGGTTTTGACAAGTAAAACCTCATAATTTTTTTAGAAAAGTGTTGCTACTTGTCATAGAAATCAAAGAAGTTGTCAGGTACACGGGTGTTTTCGCATTTCGCACTCATCGAAAGGCGGCCACATTTCGATGGGGATGAAATGCGAAAACACCCGTGTACTTAGACTTAGGTGCACGTTAAATAACCCCAGGTGATTCAAATTTCCGGAGTGCCCTACTACGGCGTGCTTCATAATCAGATTGTGATTTTGGCACGTAAAATACCATAATATAATTTTTTTAGTTGTCAGGTTAAAAGACAGAAGTCGTAAAGAGTTGCTAAAGCTTTCGAAACCTTATACCAATTCCAAGGGTTGAGCTCCGATATATTTTGAAATTTATATGCGATCACCGCGGGATAACAGTCAAAGCTAGCGCATTATAATCATGAACAATGGGGAAGCCGCTGTAGAAAGATGCTCATGATCGTTTTAAATATGGGCTTTTGTAGAGCACACACACTTAATTCGTTCGAGGCAATACTTATTGTAAACAGGTAGAAAACTCACGTTGTTCCGCGGATGCGTCTTGAGCCAAAGGTCCCATTGACATTGACTGATATATGCAGAAAATAATAATTCGCTGGAATTGTCAGTAAAGATTTGTATTATACATTGCCACTTGCAGTCAACGGAATCCGAGCGGTCAACATAGTTTGGTGCTGCTTTTTTTAGCATAGCTCCATGATGCACGAGCGATATTTTATTAGCTTCATTATTACAAAGAAAGCTCTGACAGATATACGTCATCGATATTTCATAGTGTTTATCATAGAAATCACCACAATTCCTTGGTACTTTGACATTGTTCCTGCGGCTAATCTGGTCTCCGGTGTTTGGCTGTGACCATCGTGCGGTTAGTATATGTCGTCGGTTTAATTGGCGTAACGTCGTCGTTGTTACGGCGGCATCAATGAAGGTAGACTGCTGGAAGAAAGTCTCCTCGTGCCATCACTTCCGCCTGAGAAGCGAGATGGAAAGATACAGTAGTTTCTAAACGTGCTGATGACTCAATGCCACTAAGGAAGACTTTCTCGGTCACTAGTGCCCGAGGGTGCGCCTATACAGAGACGAGAGTCAACGAAAGTTCTTGCGCTGTAATGCAAATGAAATAACAATGGTTTCATTGTTTTATATAGCGCTTGTCGTCATTTTAGTTCCACAAATTGAGAGGCGTGCTTCATCAAATGTTCGGAGGAATCGGATTAAGTGATTTAAGGTATGCAATTGACAATAATTGTTCTGGGTTTCCGTCGGAGTGCTTTAGACTTTTCATGACAGAGCCTTATGGAATCGGGTCCGACCAGTCCTTCACTGATGGGTTAGTGATACGCATACGAAAAAAAAAAGACAATTGTGCTGATACCAAGCAATGTGGGAATCAATGTTATGTGAAGCATTTTGCAGGTAACTGGCTAGCAGCATTTCTTTTTGTTTTAGTTTCACAAAGCGTTACTAGGGGGACCAACATGTTTGCGTAAATCGAGTTGTGCGCGCGACGCGAGCGTACGTGCGTATGAGGACAACAGCACGACGACGAAGTTGAAGACGATCGTATCGCGGCAACGGCACGATATCCACGGCGGCCCTTCGAGGCGAACTTATTCAAGCCGGTTGTTGTGTTCCACATGTACTTATATTTAGGTGCACGTTAAACAGCCCCAGGTGGTCCAAATTTCCGGTGTCCCCCACTACGGCGTGCCTCATAATCAGATCGTGGTTTTGGCACGTAAAACCCCATAATTTAATTTTTTGTTTTGTTCCACACAGTTATTCAACGGGGTGTCAGCGAGAGAAACATGGATTGTGACGCGATCTGCGACTAAGCGTTATACATTGCAATCGTACGTACCTATGTATGTGTCATGAGGTCTATGTTAAAACGACAATGGTATTTGTACTCCGGCGAAGCAATGCTAAAACATGATTTACTTGGGCGGATCATGAAGTCGCTACAACGTCGCACAGTTTCTACGCAGTGTTAGCTGCTACGAGTTGAAGTACCGCGGAATGTCGGCCGATCTCGGAGGTAGTGCAATGTAACACAGCGCCCCAAAGCGTGAGCTGTCACGGTTAAAAAGACGAGAATGTGGCACGGGAAAAAGGCGCCTTCATAGACGCACGCGCTCTGACAGGCGTGTGTATGAAGGCTCCCTACACGCGCCAGATGTTTCAAATAAGCTGGCTGGTTTTGTAGCGGTAGAAGTATGAGTTTGCGGAAAACTGGCATGCTAGATCGGAATGCAGCACCAGTTGGTATCTTCGCAGTGGCATTTCATTCATATGATATTACAGCTGAAATACTTTTATGATAAAATACACCTCTTACCAGACTGGTATCCCCTGTTTGTTAAGTGTACCTGTAATACTGTATGCCCCCGTCAAAGAGAACTGGTTTCTTTGGTAATTATCCCGTGAAATGTCTGTTTTGATCTTGCAGGCGCGGTTATCTCTGTTTTGGAACCTACGTGTATACTTCATGCACATTTTTATGCACGTTTTTACATATTGTTACGGTTAATGTTGGACCGACTTTGTTTGAAGGACGAGGTTGATGGTGAAGTAAAGATGGCGTCCAGAGGCTGCGCCAGCTAACGCCTTCCTTCTCTTCTCCTTGCCCGACTCATGCCGTAGCAATCCCCGGTTGCCAGAGGAAGCCCGCTGGGCAAGTCCAAATCACTCGGAAAGCGTAGGGTGAAACCGCTTAAGACGACCAACATGTACTAACTGGGTCCGGCTAGACCGACGACCAGCTGACGTCAAGCGTGCCACCACGTACGTCAATTCACTCAAGCGATCTACAACGACGAATGCGCCCGTGTACTGGGGTGAAAACTTTTCGCATAAGCCACGTTTACGTTGCGGAGTTCACAACTACACAGTCTCCTTTAGCGTACGAGACGGACTGGTGTCGGCTGTCATAGCGCTCTTTCAATCGGTGTTGCGATGCCACAGTACGAAGACGAGCAATACGCCGGCCTTCTTCGGCAAGACAAAGCGTCTTGGCAACAGAGTATTCGCTGTGAAAGTCTAACGGTAGTATAGTGTCAATGCAGCTTAGTGGTGGGCGTGCGTAAAGGAGATAAAAACGACTGTAATAGGTCGTCTCATGCTTTGCAGTATTATAAGCATAGGTGATGAAGGAGAGTACGTCATCCCAGTTTCTGTGATCGGAAGATACGTACATGGCCAGCATGTTAGTTAGAGTTCTGTTCGTACGTTCTACAAGCAGGGTGATACGGCGTTGAATGACAGAACTGCGAACTGCAGAGACGAAGCAGTTCTTCTACAGCGTCCGCAACGAACTGAGGACCGCGATCGCTAATGATGGCACGGGGGGGGGGGGGGGGGGCACTATTCCGAAGAACAATGAATCGAAGCAAAAACGTTTCATCGGACGCATCTGTTGAAGATGGTGCGGCCGCCGTTTCCGCGTAACGGGTCAGATGGTCGACACATGCGATCACCCATCGGTTGTCGTTAGATGATCGGGGAAATGGGCCCAGAAGATCGATACCCACTTGTTCAAATCGCAGGCGAGGAGGTGGCAGAGGTTGGAGAAGACCTGGCGGAGCGGTCGTAGGGCGCTTGTAGCGTTGACATTGTTCGCAACTGGCGACATAGTGCTTGACTGTGTCCCGCATTCTGGGCCAGTAAAAACGCTCCTGTGTCCGCTCCAAAGTTCTGATGAATCCTAGATGACGAGAGGTCGCATCGTTGTGCATGGCTCTCAGTATGTCCGCTCGCAGACTCTGCGGCACCACCAGAAGGAAGCGTGCGCCTTTAGCCGAATAATTGGTCTTGTAGAGTAGGCCGTCACGGACACAAAATCGACCGGTGGCTCCAGGACGCGATGCAGCTACAAATAGATGTTCCAAACTAATATCATTTTCCTGCTCTGCCTTGAAAGTCATCAAATCTGGGAATGTAGAAGAAATGAGAGCAAAGCAGTGATTAAAATTGTCTTCGTCCCACTCCGTGGTCGTCAGAGGAAGGTGGGAGAGACAATCCGCATCTGCGTGGCGACGCCCAGACTTGTAGGAAATAACGAAGTCGTACTCCTGCAGTCGAAGAGCCCAACGTGCCAGTCGTCCACTTGGGTGACGGAGATTCACCAACCAGCAAAACGCGTGGTGGTCGGTAACGATAGTGAACGGGCGACCAGTAGATATAGGGCCGAAATTTGTGGACAGCGAAAACAGCTGCCAAGCATTCTTGTTCGGTGACAGTGTAATTGCGTTCCGCCTTAGTTAAAGAGCCACTAGCATAAGCCACAACGTGTTCAGCTCATTCATGACGTTGCACTAGAACGGCACCGATGCCGATGCCACTGGCATCAGCGTGTACTTCCGTAGGTCAAAACAGGCCTGGTTTGTCATGCGATACACAGCTTTTTGAATTTGTTACTGATCTTCACCTGAACTTAGACTCATCAATTCAGACTGACGTCATCTACCTAGACTTTGCCAAAGCATTCGACTGTGTTCCCCATCAGCGACTTTTCGCCAAACTTTCATGCCTCAATCTCGACCCTCTCGCACTGTCATGGATTGATTGCTTCCTAACAAATCGCCTCCAGTACACAGCTGTCGGAAATCATTGCTCTGGCACTTCTAGCGTGATCTCCGGCGTACCACAAGGGTCTGTCCTCGGTCCCCTTCTCTTTCTCATCTTCATAAACGACCTTCCTAACGGCATTTCATCCTCTATGAGACTTTTCGCAGACGACTGCGTACTTTATCGTCGCATCAAGGACCAAACCGACCATGCAATACTTCAACAAGACTTACATTTAATAGAAACCTGGTGTTCCAATTCTCTTATGAAACTTAACATCTCCAAATGTAAAGTTATGCGGATCTCCCGTAAGCACTCTAACAAGGAATACCAGTATTCTCTAAATTCTACAACCCTATCCACCGTTCAATCATATCGTTATCTCGGTATCACCATTAATCAGCAAGTTGACCTGGACCGACCACATCACAAAATTGGCTTCCGACACTACTAAATCACTTGGTTACGTCAGACGCAACCTGGCCCTGTGCCCCCCATCGACACGAAAACTAGCCTATGAAACTTTCATTCGAAATAAACTTGAATACGCCTCAGCTATTTGGAGCCCGCACCAAGCTTACTTGATCAACACTTTAGAATCAATACAAAATCGTGCCGCTAGATTCATCACTTCCAGGTACAGCCGCCAAGAAAGTATCAGTCAGATTAAATCATCCTTAGGACTCGAACCATTGTTGTTGCGTCGGAAAATTGCAAAGCTGTGCCTTTTCCATCGAATATATTATAACTTCCCACATCTGCATGGAAAGCTTCTTATTCCACCAACCCGTACATCTCGTCGCCTTTTTAACTCTTGCAGCATCCAGCGCTTGCATGGTTCAACATCTTCCTTTAATCAATCGTTTTTGCCTAGCACTATCGCAGAGTGGAACAGATTACCAGATAGAGTTGTCAGCGAGCGTAACCACATTATCTTTAAACGGCTGCTTACTGATTACCTCAAACTCTAACCTTATAATGACCGTACTGTGTTTTCCTTCTTTCGCTTTTTCTTTTTTTCTTTTTTCTTTTTTTCTTGCTTTTGCATTGTATTCGGTGTGCCGCGAAGTTTTTCCTTTTTTTTTTGTGTGTTCCTTTTTTCTTTTTAGTTGTGTTCTCAAATGAAATCCACAGGCTGTAGGAAATTGTAACCATGTCTATATTCCTATTCTTACCTTCTGTAACCCCCCCTTATGTAATACCCCGACAGGGGTCCTTAAGGGAAAATAAATGATAAATGATGATGGTGAGGATGCATCGAATTAACTGAATATGGGCGCTGACGTTAGTAGAAATTTTAGCTGGCGGAACGCGTCGTCGCAAGCCGATGTCCAGTTGAAAGGGACGGCGTTTTTTAGAAGACATGTCAGGGGGTACACCACGTCGGCGAATCTTGGGACGAAGCGACGAAAATACGAACACCGGCCCAAGAATCTCCTCAACTCCCGCACTGACTTTGGTGCTTCGAAGGAGCTGACTGCCTCAATCTTCCGTGGATCTGGCCTCACACCGTTTTTGTCGACCAGATGCCCAAGTACTAACGTCTCGGTTTCCCCGAAACGACATTTCTTGGAATTTAGGATCAAGCCAGCTTTTTCTACACAATCCAGAACAAGACTGAGATGGCTGTTATGCTCACTCAAAGTGCTCCCAAAAAGCACCACATCATCCAGGTACCACAAAAAATTTTCCATTTAAGTCCTCGTAGGATAGTGTCCATAAATCGTTCGAATGTTTCTGGCGCGTTACAAAGGCCGAACGGCGTAACGTTAAACTCATAAAGACCGTCTGGTGTCACGAAGGCCGTTTTCTCCTTATCGTCTGGGTGCATGGGTATCTGCCAATACCCTGATCGAAAATCCAGTGATGAACATAGGCAGCGGAATGTAGACAATCGATGACATCATCGATGACAATCGATGACATCAGGCAGTGGATACACATCCTTTTTTGGTGACCGCGTTCAGCTTCCTGTAATCAACGCAGAACCGCCACGATCCATCCTGCTTCTTTACTAAGATTACTGGTGCTGCCCACGGACTAGAGGACTCTTGAACAACACTTTTCCGTAGCATGCCTTTCACCTGCTCAGCGATAACTGTCCTCTCTGTTGAAGAAACGCGGTAAGGCTTTTGCCGAATGGGGTGCGCAGATCCGGTGTCAATTCTCTGGCGAGCACGAGAACGCGGGAGTGAATGAAGCCTGCCTGTCGCCTTGTGTGAAGTCGAACACAGAAAGATGTGCCCACAAAACTTGTGCGAGAGCGTGGCGCTCACGTGAGGGCAGCGCCTTGTTTATCATCCGTAGGATCTGCTCGTCAGAAGTGCTTCGGTGGGGATCGCTAGTATGAGACTGCTCCTCCTCGCTTAGAACTGTGATGGAGCTGTACGTAATCTCGTCAAATTCAGCGAGCTCCATATCACCCGGGAGAACAGCAGGGACGCAAGAACAATTGAAAGCCCACAAATTTGAGGCGCCATTCACTACTCTCACGAGAGAGCGTGGCACAAGTACATCTTTCTTTGCGCTGCTCGACGTAAGTGGCTGGACTTGCGCCTCAAACGATGAATGGTCGGTAGCAGCGACATTGACAGGGACACGTGACAGCGACCAAGGCGGTAGCAGCAAATCGTTCGAAACAACACAAGCTTTTTTTCTGGTAAAGAAGTGTCGGCAAGGGTGGCCAGAAGCGCGCTATTCAAGGTAATTTCACCTGTGCCACAGTTAACAGAAGCACCACAATCCTGAAGAAAGTCAATCCCGAGAATAACATCATGAGTGCACCGCGGTAGTGCGAGAAATTCTGTTTTAAGGTCTTCTTCTCCGAATAAAACACTTGCAACACGAATACCAAGGGGAATAAGGCACTCTCCACTGACTCCACGAAACGTCACAACTTTCCGACCCAGCCTCTCGTTGAAAGTCACACTCATGACGGAAATGGTAGCACCAGTATCCACTAATGCTGTTGCAGGTATACTATCAATTAACACACGCACTTTGTTCTTCACCATCATAATACGCAGAGGAGTATTGCGCAGAGACGCAGACTGTCCAGCGACCTTACCTCCATCGGTCGCGCCGGCTAGTTTCCCGACGGCGGTGGTGATGTAGCACGTCGCCGTGGTGACGGTGAACGGCGTTGGCGACTGGTTGGGGGCGTCAGGCTGCGGTCTGAAGCTGGCGAGCCACTCCGTCGACTATGTTGACGGAAAGTATTTAGGGGTGGCGCGCCTGTGGTGTTAGCAGTATCAGGGTCTGTCGGCCAGTGGTCGTCATAACTGTCACGTTAAAAATTAGGCCAAGCTGGTGGTGCTCCATACGTTGTTGTCTGTCGGCGCCGGCGACAAAAACGAGCAATGTGTCCTGAGGCGCCACAGCTGTAACACACAGGCGATGCGCGACAAACATTGTAAGCCTCGGGGTGAACCCTGGGACTCTGCGGATAATAAACGCGGTCTTCCGAATGCCGATTCTTGGTGGTAGCACGACGACTGCGTTGATCGTGCGACATGTCGTCGGAAAAGGAACGTCGATGGTGTCGCAGCTGATAGACTCGACAGTCTGCAACGCCTGGCATGACAGACAATGCGGACACAGCAGATGCATGTTCTTGAGGTTGGTTGGAAGCGCAACCAAGCGTTCGACATCCGCCCCTTTGGTGTGTCGTTCAAGTTCTTCGCGGACAATTTACTTTATAGTTGCCGCAAGGTCAAATTGAAAACTGTAGTTGTCGTTATCGTCAACGCTTGCGACCGTGTGACATTCGCTAACCTGCCGAATTTTGGCGTGATACGGCGCAGCTTCAAGGCCTCAAATGTGCGGCAATGCTTGATGAGGACCACGACCGAGGCAAGACTCCTTTCCGATTAAATAATTGTAAGCATACTCGGCTATGCCTTTGAGAAGGTGTCCAACTTTGTTCTCTTCGGACATTCGAGAATTGACCGTTTTGCAAAGCTTCAGGATCGCCTCTATGTACGTATTACAGGTCTCACCTGGGACTTGAGCGCGCTGAAGCAATGTCTGCTCCGCCCGCTTCCTTTTCGTGGTGGAATCGCCAAAGCACTCTGTGAGGTCAGAAACGAAGCTGTCCCACGTTGTGAAGGTATCTTCATGGTTCTCGAACCACACTATCGCAGTGTCTTTGAGGAACAGAACGATATTGTCGAGCTGAGCCGTGGAGTTCCAGCCGTTGAACTTGCTCACACGCTTGTAGTGGGTGAGGCAGTCCTCCACGTCCTCGCCGAATTTTCCTGAAAAAGGCCAGGCTTCCATCTGATGCACCCAGGCACCGGTTGTTCGCACTGGAGCAGCCAGAGAAGGCTGTTGGTCGCCGCTGTGAGACATCGGGGTATCAAGTGGGGTCGGAGGCAGTCGAGCGAGGCGTCGGCTTTGGCGTGGCACTTTCTGCAGCAGCTCCGTCGTCTTTGGTCGAAGTACCCCGCACCTCCACCACAAAGCTGTTACGGTTAATGTTGGACCGGCTTTATTTAAAGGACGAGGTTGATGGTGAAGTAAAGATGGTATCCAGAGGTTGCGCCAGCTAATGTCTTCCTCCTCTTCTTCTTGCCCGGCTGATGCCGTTGCAATATGTAATAAATTTCATGAAAGAAACGAAAAAAAGGCGAACGCTTGCACTAGGTTGCGCAAAGCTCAAGACACAGCGAATCTGGTCGATGGATTGCGCCTCTTGGTTATAGCTAGGTTATCTCTATCTCTTCCTTTCTTTATCACTCTCTCTTTCTTTATCTGTCTCTCTTTCTTTCTTTTCCTCTTTCTTTCTTTCTCTCTCTCTCGCTCTCATTCTCTCTTTCTCTCTTGCAAAGGAAGTTGTGTTACAATCGTCAGTACAATGCAACCCTATGGATCCCATAAATGGAGGCTCTGCAAGCGTCGGTGTTTACGCCCCGAACAAGCTACGTGAACGAGAGTGTTTCTTTTTATCTCTAAAACATAATGTGTCTACTGATCGTGCATTGGTCCTTTTTGGAGACTTCAATTGTGTATGCAATGCGCATGATCGTACGTCATTGAAGCTGAGACGTGATCCGAGTAGTGACGCGTTGCAACGCCTGATGTGTGATTATCAGCTTGTGGACATCGGGGAAAATGAAAAGGCGAGATGTCGTTACACGCATTTCGAAGGTACCTCGCATGCAAGGCTTGATAGAATTTACGTTTCGCTTAACGCGCTATCTCTTATTTATGGTTACACTGTGCATCCTGTGTTCTTTAGTGACCATTGCCTAGTCTCAGCATCTTTTGGTATGACCTTCATACCCTAGTAGCCGTCGATACCAATGCCGGCGTATGCGCTGGGATTTGTGGAAATTTAATAACCAATTACTTTCACGTGAGTGCTTCCTAAAGCCTGGTACTGAGCTTATAGCTCACCTGTCATACCGCAGGGACTTGCCTCTGTTTGCTGTGTGAGAATTATTCAAACCGGAAGTTAAAATGATAGCGGTCAAAGGATCATCAATATTAGCCTTTGAAAACAAGACTAATTACAATGCAGTGTATTCACTTCTAAGTGAATTACATAAGCTCGAATGTCTGCATCCGGGTCAATATATTGATGATATTTATAATACCAAGGCGCAGTTACAGGCTTTGTGCACAGAAAAATACAGAGCACTAGTGCGTGCGCGAGCGCAGCGTTTTCTGGAAGAACAACCTTGCAGTAAGTCCCTAGGTGATAAGCGCCGACACGCGCTGTCGAAACAAATACTAGATATAGAGTATGACGCAATCATTGTTAATGAGCCGACTCAATAACTAAAGCGTTTTTGAACATTATCAAAAATTATTTCGAAGCCATAAGCCATTCGATACAGGTGCGTCTGCCACCAAATTTGTATCGGTGCTGCCCCAGTTAAATCAGGATGATCATGATTACACAAATAATAACATTCATATCATTGAGGTAACTGCATGTATAGATTCCTTAGCGAAAGGCAAGACGCCCGGCCTGGACGGACTTACTGCCGAATTTTATTAGTGTTTTCGTTGCTTCTTGTCACCATTATTACTTCAGGTGTATCGTGAGGCCTTGGAAGGTACCTACCGGCCACAATGTATGAAGGGCACACTGTACTCATAGCCAAAGGCAATGATGAAACTAAACTGGAAGAAGTGGACGGATATCGGCCTATTTCCTTATGCAATGTGGTTTACAAAATTCTTGCAAAAGTATTAGCTAACCGTTTACAAGTCGTTGGTCTGAACGGGCATCGGCCCATTCAGACCAACACAGATGCGTACCAACTATTTCTCAAGTGGGGGGGCAAACCGCAGATCTGACTCTCTCTCTCTCTCTCCATAAATGTATATATATATATATATATATATATATATATATATAATTACTATTATAATAAGTGAAAAAGCCTGGAAATGCATCTGTCAGGTATTTTTCTCTCAGGTAACAGACATATAGACCTATTGCTCAATCACATGTACATGGTGAACCATCGAGGCCCGAAAAATTATTTGAATTTGCATTTATTCCTTGTCGCTATAAAATCTATATGTGATGCAGGGACAAATGGCATTGAGTGCCCAGAGGTCCCTGATCCAAACCAGTAGCAGCAGTGCAGCTCACAAAAAATGCGTATTTGTTGCAGTCAATTTTACTAATTAAAGAATTTTGCTTAGTGTTTAAGTCTACAGAATAAATGTATCGCTAGTTAAGGTAGTAGTACTGTCGAGGTTATACAGAACGAAGTACAATCAACACAAATTACTCTCAATACTCAAAAGAAAGAAAGACGGCAGAGGTGTGCGAACTTGGTGAATTGCAACCCGATTTTTAGTGGAGCTGTTTTTTTTTTCTCGAATTGTTGCACTAAATGTTTTAGTTTCCTGTAATTACATCACATACCTTGAGAAGTTACCCGTATATTAGTGTTACGTTTTAAACCTTGTCCCCGTGTAATGCTTTGAAGCAATTATTGCTGTAAACTTAAAAGAGACAGTAATTCATCAATACACATCTTACTTAGTGAGAAAATTTCATTATCCCCAGATATAAACAAGATGCCTTGTGTAGCTCACCGAGGACACCGAAGAAGCAGCCTATACACATCCCGTATATATGATGCACGGGAACAAATGGGAAAACAAGGGTTTAGTAATTATCTGCAACACTTGCATTTAAACTAGGAAAGTGAGATTTTCGCAACCAACTGCGCTTAAAATTCTCCCTATTTTCATGAAATTTAAAGTGCATATCTCATGGAATTGTTTTAGGAGTCGGGGAAAGCGGCGGTATGGCACCCTGGAACACGTCAATATGTAACTTTCTACAAAGGCTTGCAATGAATCCTACACAGAAAAAACATTTATCGCTCGTCACTCAGGATATTGTTTCGTACTTCGAATAAATATTAACGCCGTGTCCCGCATAGTTTACTGAGAATACCGGGATCAACAACTAAATGACGTGTATAAAGCATAAAAACTGGGGGAAAGCGAGTATTCAGTAGCGGTTTTTCGAGTACGTAAGCAACCACCGCAGTTCAAATTTTCGGAACACGTCACAATAAAGTTGTCTTCATTTCTTCAAAATATAAAATATGTGCTGTTTTTGCTCCTGCCGGGAAACAAGTAGTAGGTTAGCTCTTATTCAGAAACGGCCTGAAAATTAAATCGATAAAAGCAGTAGTGACAAAGGCCTTTAGAAAAAATCAGTTAATGTTCTATCGGAACTGAAGTGGCTCTGCACGTTCGACCAAGGTCACTTTCACGAACATACCACCTCGCAGACCCTCATGTAATGTGCCGTTCTGGGACCTTTGAGGTATCATGAATAAATGAACTTGCATATAAAACCCTAATCCGTTCTAAACTAGAATATGCCAGTGCTATCTATGACAACCACCAGATTAATATAATTCATTCCCTTGAATCGGTTCAGAACCGTGCGGCCAGGTTCATTCTCTCTGACTACTCCTATAATACAAGTGTCTCAGCCTTAAATTCCCGGTTGTGTCTTCTCTCGTTCACCTCCCGCCGCAAAAGTGCTCGTCGTTTTTAATTTTTAGGTTCTTTCATTCGCTGCCCATAGGTAACCAAATCACCATTCCAGCGCATCGTTTCTCCCGCCATACGCATCCCAATACTGTGTATCTACCACGCGCCCATTCCACCACGTATCAGCGTGCTTTTTTCTGCACTCAGCCCGAGAATGGAGCACCCTTTCTTCTGACATCGCTCTCATTCCCGACATTTCCCGTTTCAAAACTGATATTGAAAACCATCCTTCAAGTCACGCCACCTAACCTGTCCCGCCATTTTTCTACGTGCCCACCTCTCATGTAATGTCCCGTTCTGGGACCTTTGAGGTATAATAAATAAATAAATAAATAAATAAATAAATAAATAAATAAATAATAAATAAATAAATAAATAAATAAAAAATGTCACAGTTTCGCCCTAAAGGCGAAGCAATGAATGCGATAGCAACACAGCAATGTCATACGAAGTAAGGTGAGCGGCTTTGGTAGCAATATGAATTGTAGTAAACATGAGCTGATTAAGTAAGCAGGTGTGATGCAGCGTAAGTAGACCGACATGAAGAGAGACTCGATGACCACGAGAAGGCGCGTGTGAAACGGTGGTGTTTATGAGAAGCGCTGCCCGTGGGCAGCGCGTGCGAAGGGACACACCTGTAGCGCTGCACTGCCGATCCGGGCAGCATTGCATGTGTAGCGTGCGTTGGAAAATGTGGCCCGACTATTACTAACTGTGGTGTGAGCGCGCACAAACAAACATGAATAGATCACACTGAATGACTGGAGACAACGACTGTCAAAACGCTGATGATGATAAGTGGTTCTTGAGGGAAAGGGAAAGGTTGGCGCTATCTTCTGCAGCCCTTGAGGGAGCACGGCTCAGCGCCAACAAAACGCTGGCAGCAAGCGCATATACGCCGCAGCGAGCGAAGGTACGTGCGGTCTATCGCTTCAACGAAAACTGAGCGGCGCATAAAGGTCAGACAGAGCCGTGTGGAGATAAGAGACGGTGCGAGCGAGCGACGAGCGCGGTTGTTGGCAGAGTAGAAATGCGCCCCCCCCCCCCCCCCTCCGCTCCCTCCGGCGCTCGCTTCCCGCTTCCTTGCTTGCGCGTGGAAGATTGAGTGCGTTCGCTCTCCGTGACAGCGTGCGTCCCCGCATCCGCTCGGGCATACGGCGCGCGGCGAAGATTTTATCTAACGGAACCTCACGGCGACGGCGACGACGACGGCGACGCCGACGGCAGAAATGCGGTGGAAGTGTCCATGTAATTGCTATCGCAATAATAAATAAATAAATAAATAAATATACGATAAGTCGTGATTACACAAAGAAATTCGGCAGTTACACCTGTAAGTGGTTTGACTAGATTTTTGATGGTGATAAGATATATATTTATACTGGAACGCTACGTAGACTATCTGTTGACGCAGATTCAATTGGACCAGCATTTGATAATCCAACCAGTTCATGCAGCCATGAACCTTCGGGCGAGGGGAGAGGTCCGGATAAAGTATTTTAATCAGCCACACCCATCGTTGGGCGTGGCTGATTAAAATACTTTATCCGGACCTCTCCCCTCGCCCGAAGGTTAAATATATCAAGCCGATTGTTTTGTTTTTTCAAGTATGCTTAGGCAGTAATATGTAACTGCGGGAACTGTCCAGCGCCAGGACTTCTGCGCAATGCAAGCGTGTATGGCGAATCTCGCACGTCGCCCACTACAGCGCGTCATGAGGAGGCACAATACTCGCTGCCCAAACCGGGGATCAGTAGTAAAGAAAAGCATTATTAACGTGGTGACTCTATTAAGAAATAAAATTTATCTTCAGCTGTAGTTTTGTTGGAATTTCCAGTGTGTAGCCGAAAGTGCCCGCTTTCGAAAGTGGGGGGGGGGCAAATGGCATGCGTTGCCCCCCCCCCCCCGTCAAAAGTGGGGGGGGGGGGCAAGTGCCCCCTCTGCGCCCCCGGTAGATACGCCTATGGACCAACATTCATGTTGCGAGATCGGTGCTAGAGTGTGTAGCTGAGGGGAATGGACAGATAGCAATGGTATAGCTATATCTGTCTTAGGCGTTCGACAGGGTGAATCGCTCGTTCCTGTTTAGTGTACTAGAGCATATAAATATCGCATCCCAGCTCCTTAAAGGTGTCAGAACATGTTATGCAATGGCTCAACGAGGCTGATAGTGAATTGTTCTCTCTCCGATCCGATTAGCCTTTTATCATCAGTAAGACAGGGGTGGCCTTTGTCACCTCTACTGTTCTGCCTGTATTTAGAGCCACTTCATGTGAACATTTTGAAAGAACAAAATTTGCAATGGTTTAAACTGCCGTTGAATGAGATTCGGGTTCTTGCATATGATTACGACATGGCCTTCATTTTTACTGATAAAAAGAAAGACTGCTCTTGCAATTACAGAAGAATTTTGTGCAGCTTCTGGTGCTACCATTAACTTCGTAAAATATGCAGGTTTTTTATTTGGACTATGGGCCACAATGCCATCACACTACGCAGGATTTCAATGGAAAAAAATCTGCGCTATTTAGGTGTACCTCTCTCACAGTATAGAAATAGCGAAAGTCACTGGTCGGGAGAAGTTGGAAAAATACGAAGTAAGGTGAATTCATGGCGAGGGAGGAATTTGTCAATGTTCAGTCGTGTTGAAGTGTGCAAAGTGTTCTTATTTTCCCGTCTCATGCACGTGCTGCAAGTCATCATCATCAGCCTATATTTAGGTCCACTGCAGGACGAAGGCCTCTCCCTGCGATCTCCAATTACCCCTGTCTTGCGCTAGCGTATTCCAACTTGCGCCTGCAAATTTCCTAACTTCATCATCCCACCTAGTTTTCTGCCGTCCTCGACTGCGCTTCCTTTCTCTTGGTATCCATTCTGTAACTCTAATGGTCCACCGGTTATCCATCCTACGCATTACATGGCCTGCCCAGCTCCATTTTTTCCACCTAATGTCAACGAGAATATCGGCTATCCCCGTTTGTTCTCTGATCCACACCGCTCTCTTCCTGTCTCTTAACGTTACTCATAAGATTTTTCGCTCCATCGCTCTTTGTACGGTCCTTAACTTGTTCTCGAGCTTCTTTGTTAACCTCCAATTTTCTGCCCCATATGTTGGCACCGGTAGAATGCAATGATTGTACACTTTTCTTTTCAACGAGATTGGTAAGCTCCTAGTCAGGATTTGGCAATGCCTGCCGTATGCACTCCAACCCAATTTTATTCTTCTGCAAATTTCTTTCTCATGATCAGGGTCCCCTGTGAGTAATTGACCTAGATAAACGTACTCCTTTCCAGACTCTAGAGGCTGACTGGCGATCCTGAATTCTTGTTTCCTTGCCAGGCTATTGAACATTATCTTTGTCTTCTGGATATTCATCGTCAACCCATTTCTTACACTTTCTCGATTAAGGTCCTCAATCATTTGTTGTAATTCGTCTCCATTGTTACTGAATAGGACAATGTCATCTGCAAACCGAAGGTTGCTTAGATATTCGCCGTTGATCCTCACTCCTAAGCCTTCCCAGTCTAAGAGCTTGAATACTTCTTCTAAGCATGCAGTCATTCAATAGCATTGGAGAGATTGTGTCTCCTTGCCTCACCCCTTTCTCGATAGGTATCTTTCTACTTTTTCTTGTGGAGAACCAAGGTAGCTGTGGAATCCTTGTAGATGTTTGCTAAGATATCCACGTATGCCTCCTGTACCCTTGATTACGCAATGCCTCTATGACTGCTGGTATCTCTACTGAATCAAATGCCTTTTCATAATCTATGAAAGCCATATAGAGAGGTTGATGATATTCCGCAGATTTCTCGATTACCTGATTGATGACGTGGATATGATCCATTGTAGAATATCCCTTCCTGAAGCCAGCCTGTTCTCTTGGTTGGCTGAAGTCAAGTGTTGCCCTGATTCTATCGGAAATTATCTTGGTGAATATTTTATACAATACTGAAAGCAAGCTAATGGGTCTGTAATTCTTCAATTCTTTAACGTCCCCCTTCTTATGGATAAGTATAATTTTGACGTCCTTCCAGCTCTCTGGCACACTTGAAGTTGTGAGGCATTGCGTATAAAGGGCCGCAAGCTTTTCAAGCATGATATATCCTCCATATTTGATTAAATCTACTGTTATTCCATCTTCTCCAGCAGCTTTTCCCCTGGTCATGTCTTTCAAGGCCCTTCTAACTTCATCGATAGTTATAGAAGGAGCCCCTGTATCCGGTTCATAACTATTTCGAGTGAAAGTAGCTTGGCTGTTTTGGGCACTGTGCAGGTCAGTATAGAATTCTTCCGCTGCTTTTACTATGTCATCAAAATTGCTGATGATATTACCATGCTTATCTTTCAGTGCAAACATCTTGCCTTGTTCTATGCCAAGCTTTCTTCTTACTGATTTAATGCTGCGTCCATATTCTACGGCTTCCTCAATCTCTCCCACGTTATAATTTCGAATATCCCTTACTTTCGTCTTCTTGATAAGTTTTGACAGTTCAGCAAATTCTATCTGATCTCTTAAGTTGGACACTCATGTTTCGCCGTTTGTTTATTAGGGCCTTTCTTTCCTGGGAGAGCTTACCTACAGGTTGCCTTGGTGCCTTACCTCCCACCTCAATTGCTGCTTCTGAGACCAACCTAGTCACGGTTTCATTCATTATCTCTATGTTATCTTCTTCCTGTTCTAAAGCTTCCTTACAAACACGGGACTGAAGCTCTCACCCAGCAAATCAGA
Organism: Dermacentor silvarum; assembly: GCF_013339745.2. Lineage (NCBI taxonomy): Eukaryota > Metazoa > Arthropoda > Arachnida > Ixodida > Ixodidae > Dermacentor > Dermacentor silvarum. Next base: position 53,243,132 of record NC_051155.1, read on the forward strand.
GTTCCTCCTGTGCAAACAAAGCCCCAGGCAGAGAACAGCCCCTTAGCTTCCTCCCCGTTCACCTACACACCAGGGACGGAGGAAACATCCCCAGGTGTAACACAATAAAGGTCCTGGGCATGGTCATTGGGGCTTACAGCAATGACAACGCGGAGGCACTAAAACGCATCACAAAGAGCACCCAAAACTTCACCAGGGTCATACACGGGTCGCTAGCGAAAGGGACGGACAGAAAGAGGACAACCTTATGAAAGCATTTCACGCCTTCGTCATCAGCCACGTAACCTACGCCGCTCCCTTCCTCAACTGGAGAAGACGGCGCTGAACAAAATTGACACACTAATCAGAACAGGATTGAAAAAGGTCCTAAGCCTCCCTAGAAACACTAGCACGGAACGACTCCTCCAATTGGGGCTACACAACACGGCAACAGAACTCCTTGAAGCACAGTGAAACGCCCAAATTAGTCGGCTCTCACTCACAAAAGTGGACATCGAGATATTACTAGAAGCAGACATACAGCCCCTCTTCATGCCACCAGAGAGGTCGCAACTATGCACAAATGCCAAGAGGTCAATAACCGTTGATGCAATCCCAATAAACATACACCCGATCCACAACGAAGGCGGAGAAAAGCGAGCGCGAAGGCAATCCTTGACAACATTAATCGTAATGAAACGCAAGTCCTCTTCGTTGACGCGGCCAGATATTGGAATCGAGGCGCATACGCGGTCTCTGTGGTGGACGCCCATGGATCACTCGTCAACGCAGCCACGGTGGTTACCAACTTGACTTACGAAGCAGAAGAAATGGCCATCGTGGTGGCCCTTCGAAGCTGCAAAGAAGCCTCCGTCATTTACTCGGACTCAAGAACAGCCATCAGAACCTTCTCGGTGGCCCTCGTCTTTAGGAAAGCAGCTACGGTGGTCAACAAAATCTTTGAAGAAACCGGAGGAGACAACCTCACGTCCCCACACATCACATATGGTTCCCGGCCCACATGGGCAACAATCCCGGACCTCCTGACTGTAATCCGAACGAGCGGGCATACCAACTGTCGCGAGAACTCACATTCCGCGTCTGCGGTCCGCCTCCTCGCTTCAACCCAGCCTGGAGGGATTTAGACAACAAAGACCCGCTTGTATCATACCACGATATCACTTCAAATCATAGGTGAGCACGAAGAATTTTTCCTCCTCCTCACCAAAACCTCAAAAAAAGCACAGGCCGTCACTTACAGACAGTTGCAGACTAGGACATACATCACACCAACAACACTAAGCAGTATAAATCCTGACCTTCCTACTGCATGCGCACACTGCGGCCACGAATACAATAACTTCGAACACATGCTCTGGCTGTGCCCTGCCAACGCGGGCACGGTCTTTCCTAACCAGTCCTCCTGGGACTCAGCGCTCAGAAGTACAGAGCTCATCGCTCAGCTCAAGGCTGTCCAGAGGGCCCGGGCCTTCGCCGAAGGACTCTGTCTACCGGCCCCGACCTGGGTGGAGCCACCGGATTGATTGGCAGGGCCTCCGGCCTCGCTTTAATTCTTTCTCCTCGGGACCTCAATAAAGTTCGTACTCACTCACTCCTGTTCTAAAGCTGCATATTTGTTTGCGAGCGCCAGCCTGAATTGGTCTGTTTTTACCCTTACTGCGTCTAGGTTGGCCTGTTTCCTCTTCACTAATTTCACTCTTTCTCTCTTCAAATTAAGAAAATGCTAGACCTCACTAACCTACGCTCACTGCACTTTACCTTACCTAACACTTCTACATTCTGCACTATGCTTGGATCGGCAGAGAGTATGAAATCTATTTAATTCCTTGCTTCTCCATTGGGGCTTTTCCAGGTCCACTTCCTGTTGCTGCGCTTCCTCAAGAATGTATTCATTATTCGGAGCCTATTCCTTTCCGCGAATTCTACCAACATCTCCCCTTTTGCATTCCTAGAATCGATGCCGTAGTTGCCAATTTCTTGGTCACCAACCTGCTTTTTCCCCACTTTTGCATTGGCGGACAGGCCGCCAATGTAAACTGAACCTGGCAAAGTTCAACACGCGCACCCTCTCGAGTGAGGCTAGCTTAGCAGGACTATTTGAGGAATTATCAGGCATTGCCTGGGATATTATTGGCCTTAGTGAGGTTAGAAGAACTGGTGAGGCTTACACAGTGCTGACTAACGGCCAGGTCCTCTGCTACAAAGGTCTTCCAGATAAGAGAGAATCCGGGGTAGGATTTCTATTCCATAACAACATAGCGGGAAACATTGATGAATTCTACAGCATTAATGAGAGAGGTAGCAGTCGTCGTAATAAAGCTGAATAGGAGTTACAAAATGAAGGTAGTATAAGCCCACGCCCCAACCTCCAGTCACGATGATGAAGAAATAGAACAGTTTTATGAAGATGTTGAATTAGCAATGAGAAAGGTGCAAACTCAGTATACTGTAGTCATGGGCGACTTCAATGCAAAAGTGCTGCAAGTACTGCACTGCTAAAGGGGCTCCGGGGCTTGAGCCCCCTTGGGAACTTTCCCTGGGGGGGGGGGGGGCGATCCTTAGCATACCTCCGCCCCCCAGCCCCTAAAGTGTCATTACCCACATATTTGCTACCCACATAATTTGAGGATTCCCTTGCGTTGCCTCTACATTTTCACTTTTGTTGTGGCTAAAAGCTTACGGCACCATTGTTGGTGCGGTCGTGCAGCGCTTTTAATTTATACTTTAGCGTTATTTCGGCAAACCCTGACAATAGGAGGACAAGCGCATTAGAAGCACAGCAACGCCTACCTCTTCCGCGTTTGCTCACTTCAACATTTGTTGCACGCACGTCCGAAGCCATTTCAGTGGATTTTGAGTGTTCATCTTATTTCGCTAAGTCATTCTTATTTTTGCTGAGTCATGCTCATGACTATAACTTCAACCATCATCCATTAGTATTTACTTCAATTAATACCCACGTCCGAATCAATTCCAGTGGCTTTTGAGTGTTAACCTTTTTTCGCTGGGTCATTGCCATTTTTGCTGATTCATCTCATGACTATGACTTCTACCATCTTCCTTTAGTGTTTCCTTCACTTTTCCCACGTCCGAACTCATTCTAGTGGTTTTTGAGTGTTAACGTTTATTCGCTGGGTCATTGTCATTTTTGTTGAGTCATGCTCATGACTATGATTTATACCATCATCCTTTATTGTTTCCTTCACATAGTACCCACGTCCGAACCCATTTCAGGAGTTTTTGATTGGTAATCTTTTTTTCGTAGAGTCATTCTCACCTTTGCTGAGTCATACCATTTTTGATGAGTCATGCTCATGACTATGATTTCTACCATAATCCTTTAGTCTAGTTTCCTTCACTTAGTACGCGCGTCCGAACCCATTTTAGTGGATTTTGATTGTTAATATTTTTTTTTCGCAGAGCCATTCTCACCTTTGCTGAGTCATACCATTTTGATGAGTCATGCTCATGACTATGATTTCTACCATAATCCTTTAGTCTAGTTTCCTTCACTTAGTACGCGCGTCCGAACCCATTTTAGTGGATTTTGATTGTTAATATTTTTTTTTCGCAGAGCCATTCTCACCTTTGCTGAGTCATACCATTTTTGATGAGTCATGCTCATGACGATGATTTCTACCATCTTCCGTTAGTGTCTCCTTCACTTAGTACCCGCGTCAGAACCCATTTCAGGGGTTTTTGAGTGTTAATCTTTTTTCGCTGAGTCATTGTCACCTTTGCTGAGTCATGCCATTTTTGATGAGTCTTGCTCATGACTGATTTCTACCATAATCCTTTAGTGTTTCCTTCACTTAGTACGCGCGTTCGAACCCATTTCAGTGGATTTTGATTGTTAATATTTTTTAGCTGAGTCGTTGCCTTTTTTCTGAGTCATGCTCATAACTATAACTTGTACCATCTTCCTTTAGTGTCTCCTTCACTTAGTACCCACGCCCGAACCCATTTCAGGGGTTTTTGAGTGTTAATATTTTTTCGCTGAGTCATTGTCACCTTTGCTGAGTTATGCCATTTTTGATGAGTCTTGCTCATGACTATGACTTCTGCCATAATCCTTTAGTGTTTCCTTCACTTGGTACCCACGTCCGAACCCATTCGAATGGTTTTTGATTATCTTTTTGCTCTGGTTCATTATCATTTTAGGCGGCTCTTTCATGGCCTGCATGACACGAATGTCATGGCATTCATGTGATTACCTATAATTTATGTTTGCCATATACTCTTTTCATAATATGTCAATTTTCGTACCTACCAAGTTAACGAAATGACCATGACAGCACCAAGACGTAGGCGGCTGTTTCATGACCTACATGACACGCATGTCGTGATATTCATGTCATGACCTATCAGTTATGTTCGTCATACCCTCTTGTCATACAATGCCAATTTTGGTACATACCAAGTTAACGATACGAGCGTGAGAGCACCAAGACGTAGGCGGCTAGAGAGATAGATAGATAGATACTGTCAAAGTGTAAAATGTTCGCCAAGAAATGCTTCGCATTTAAAAAAAGTGCAGTTTTGCCGAATAAGTATTAGTGATAGCGAAGTAGAAGACAATTACACGAAGATTCTTACCGTGTAAATCAGTATAAGGATCGCAGCCGTGTAAGGGCCGCACCCACAACTTGACAGCCAATATTAAAAGAAAAAGACATCCAACCGAAAAGCAATCGCGTTCCGTGCACTGATTCCGATCGGGCTCAACAGCGAATTGTCGCGCACAGGGTACTTTCGCATGTCGCTACTGGATGTCGAGAGCAGGCGATCGCGGATGTTTACGGCGGATTTCATACTTGTAGTTGGAAAAATGAGGTCAAATGGCCCGGTCCCATCAAAGGCCCGTGAAAATCACGACAGAAAAGTGCGGCCCTTACACGAATCGATACGTTAGTTATTGTGGCCATATAAATTGTAGTAAACATTCACCTAAAATTGAAATAGTAAGCATAGTGTAAAGCACGGACCATGTGAACCTGTATATACCTCACTGGATGACCTCGAGCACTCGCTTTCACAACGCAAGCATTATGAAGAACGCCGACAGCGGAGGCGAACGGTTCGTGCAGCCGGGCGATTCACCGCAACTACGAAAATTAGATGCATCATCATTATCTATTATTTTTATGTCCACTACAGACGTCCTTTGACAGTGATCTGCAATGACCTCTGTCTTTTGACTCTGTAACAATAGGGGCGCGGAAAGACAGCCCGACAAGGAAGACAGCACACATGAAGTTAGCTGCCATCCCTGGTAGCCCTTTATTATGGCACCCACCAATGATTACCAACAATTAGATATGGTACGCGGGCTGCATAAGCGTCAGCCGCGCACAGTCATGCACAGCTACGGCAGGGCTAGAGGAGAAGACGCGTACTCTTCTTCCATTCGCGTGTGATTATGTGACCTATAACTAATACGAATATGGAGCGCGTGGGAAGATAATGTCCATCAAACCTCCATCCTTTTCGGCGCACTATTACGTGCCTTTTCGCGCACCCACAGGTCGCTCTTGTATATGGCGTTTGGATTTAATACGGAACATCACGGCGACGATAACAGCAAACATTCGCCTGAAGTGTCGATATCATTGCTGTCGCCATAAAGCGAGAAATAGAAAATTGTTAGCAATAGGTATATATATATATATATATATATATATATACAGGGTGTTTCAGCGAACACTGTGAAATATTCTCAAAAGTTGCCTGCGGCAGATAGCACAATTCTAGTTCATGAGCTGGTCTACTCGAAGAGGCGGACATTACTTCCACACGAAATTGAAATGCATATTTGAATAATTGACAGAAATTCATTAATTAAGTTTTCAACTAATTACCTGATGGCCCTTATTGCAATTTACAAATCGTAGCCGTGGAGTTCGCAAGGCGGATCCACTTGGAACGAATTCTCGGGATGACACCAGTTTCGAGATATTAATTCCCGAACTTTGCGGAGAAATGCATTAGCGTTCCAGTTAGGTTCTTAACAAAACGTCGCTTTTTGCGTTGAAGCTCAAAATTAACTGGAACGCCAATGCATTTCTCTGCAAAGTTCGGGAATTATTATCTCGAAACTGGTGTCATCCTGAGAATTAATTCTAAGTGGATCCGCCTTGCGAACTCTACGGCTACAATTTGTAAATTGCAATATGGGCCATCAGGTAATTAGTTAAAAACTTAATTGCTAAATTCTTGTTAATTAGTCGATTGTGCATTTCAATTTTTTGTGCAAGTAATGTCCGCCACTTCGAGTACACCGGCTCATTAACTAGAATTGGGCTATCTGAAACAGGCAATCTTAAATAAATTTTGAAAGTGTTCGCTGAAACACCCTGTATATACCTATTATATTGTGACGTCACATATACATATTTTATCCTCACAGCAAGGGCGGACCTTTATTGAGCCCGAGAGACGAAACGGCGAAGGAGGGCGGCGTCCTCAACCGGCATGAACAGCACACTCCACGCTGATGATGCGCCCGCACGCGCGATGAAGGTGAAGGGCACACGCATGATGATGATAATGTACGGATGATGAAGAAGTGCACAATAAATGCCCACAATATATATACATGGGTAGATTTCGGAAAGCTGGTCGGGCCCCCACCCACCCTTCCCCTCGCGAAAATGAAGGTAAAATGAAAACTGTCCGCCTATATGGCTTAAGGTCCGCTGCCTTTATGTGACGTTCAGCTTGGACGTCGCGTTGCCTGGCCTCAGGATATGTCGCCACTCTCTGTCGTTTAGCTTGGGCATCGCGCTCTTTTAACTCAGGGCAGGGTCAGCTGACCGTCGCTGTCGCCGAGCCTCTGTTTCGGCAGGGGGTGCCGAGCACGAGCACGAGCGCAACCCGAGGGGCGCCAACGAGCCAGCTGCGGAAGAAGACGACGATGCTCGAGCGAATGCTGATCATGATGATGCCGCATCCGCGTACACTGACCCCAACACAAGTGACCCTATACAGCTTCGCTTAAAAACATACTGGGACCACGGCCTCGACCATCAATGGTGCTAAACGAGCCACGAGAGCGTTTCTGTACTTTCTAAAGACGACTGAACTCCACGACCGTCTCTGATTGGGTAGTGAACGCCGTTATGTGTCCGCGCGCGCATCACTTGTTCTTCCTTTCCTTTTCCGCCTGTTTCCCCTTCCCCCATTGTAGGGTAGCAAACTAGCTGCAACCTTGTTAACATTTCTGCCTTTCCTTTTCTCTTTAACTCTTCAGACTTTCCAAGTGTGAACCATATGCAGTACTTAGGGGCAAAATCGCAGACATTCCTCTTAGTACCCCCCATATAAAAGACGCTGTGCAGGTTAAGGGGAAGTGGTTCACACCAGTGTTGCGGAGTTACCACTCCGGAATTAGAATGACTCCGGAATAATTCCACATTTTCGCGACCCGGAACGGAATGGCGTCAACGCTTGGAGGAATGGAATGGGAATAGAATTAATCGCCTTTTGCCCGGAATGGAATCATGTGTTTTTGTGAAAATAGAACGCTGTTTCGTCTACGCGCTGTTTTTTGTCAAAATACGCCGAAGAACCAACCAGCCCACATTGAAACATTAGTAAGTCAGAGCCTTGAATTTAACAATAAAGCAGTATTTTTAAAATGGCTTGGCTGATATGGTACATTTAGAAGCAACGCGCCTACCACATTTCTTTCCTTATAGACTGAGTTGCTCGGAATTTTGTCTCGATTCTTTGTGTAACCGCGGTTCTATGCGTTGGTATCCATCGTGCGGAACTACGGCGGCGGCATTCTCCCCCCTCCCCCTTCCGCCTTCGCCCCCCCCCCCCCCTGCTGTCTTCCCACCTGTCACCCCGCCCCTTCACTTTTTGTTCGTGCTTCTGTCGCCGTCGACGACTCGGACGCATATTCGAAAAAGCACTGCTCTAAGTTGTGGTGCGTATTGACGCTGGAGCGATGCTTGTGTTCACTTCAGGCTTTCGCATACCAGCTTGCGCGCCGTCTCACCTCGTACTTGTACCCCCCCCCCCCCCCCCCCCCCGCTCAATCCTTTTGCAATACTGTCCCCCCTGTCTGGACAACAGACACTTGTGCCCGAAACTCTGTCGACAAAGGTCTGCCGGTCAGCGCAGCGCACAGTCGTACACGATGAACTGTACGCCCTCTCCCTGAGTACAGAGAGGGAGAGAGAGCCAGAATAAACTTTTGAAAGCATTAGTTCGGCAAGCCAGCCGAAGCAGGAGAGCCCACGTGACTGTGGTGCGGCCACAGCGGCGCCTCCCCGAGCCCCGACGCGACGATTCGCGCCCAACACAACCCACGTTCGCTCTATTCTAGTGAGCTCTGTTCTAGGGTGGGGGAAGGGGAGGGGGAGGAGGGAGGGGAGGTCTGGGTGGCACCGCCGCCGCGCTGGCGCCTGTTGCCGGCTAGAGAAACCCAATGGTTTCTCATACTGTGAATGCTAGACAATGCTTCGAAGCATCCCCTCGGCTTTCTGCGCAATCACCCCCACCCTCCTTTCCAGCCTTCTATTGCAAATAAAAAAAAAATATTGCAGGAGCTACACTGGCTCCTGCGCCCAGCGGCTCACGCACGCAGTAAGTCTGCCAACATGGCACATTGGAAACAATCTTTTGAAATTACCCGTGAAGAAAACAAACAAGCTGCACGCTGCAAGCTTTGCTCCGAAATTTTACATGCTGTAGTCGAAGTTTCATCTAATTTGATTCGGCACCTAAAAAGAAAGCACGAACGTGAGGACAGGCAACAAGAGAAAGGGCTGGCAAGCCAGCCGAAGATAACGTCGGCCTTCATCGCTGGGTGAAGCTCTGTGCCTGCTCATCGAAAGGTTGCTTTTATTTATTTATTTATTTATTTATTTATTTATTTATTTATTTATTTATTTCTTTATTGTACCCTCAGGCCGAAGCATTACGACACCATAATGTAAGGTCTCCATCAACACTACTTTTCTCAACATAAAAATGCGCTATGTCGTCATTTTAGCATTAACACATTTAAGGTTAAGCAATATTAAAACATCACAAGCCGTTAAAACACGCTGACCATGCAAATACTATAGGTAGCGGGAGAACTGCCCCTATGGGAATTATTAGGGTGGTTGTACTGTACCAGGTATGCCCTCAAGCTACTTTCCCTCGACCTTGTTACGTGTTTTGCGCATTTCTGGAGCTCTTAACGCGTCTGATGACATCAGCCTTATGGTGCGTTCATAATATAAAACTATCAAGACGTCTTTCCTACGTGCAGGAATTACAGGAATTGAACTGCCTGGCCATTCCCGGAGTGGGATTGGACTAAGTTTTTTCTTTTCGAGGAATTAAAAGGAATAGAATTGCGGCAAGTTCTAATTCCCCGGAATCGAATTGAAATGCGATGGGGGCGCCCATTCCGCAACACTGATTCACACCATGTAAAAGAACGCCGCGCCCCTGTTAAAACAAACAAAAAGCGCTTTATTACCGGTTTGAGTGGAATATATATATATATATATATATATATATATATATATTTTTTTTGCACCGCATGCACCGCGCGCTAGTGATTCCATGGCGTGAATTTTAGACGTGCTCAAAAATGTTCCGCGGATGATGCACTGATATGCTAATTATATCAAGAATCCCACACAAATGCCGGTACCTTAGATACGCTCATTCCATTCAAGACCACTATTTTTCATCATTCAGTGTGCCGCTCTCGCTGGGAGTAGTTTGGTGAAGAAGCTTGCTGCGGCGGATGGCCGCAGTCAGACGAAGTCGGGAGTCTAGGAAAGCTGCATTTCCGTGAATGTTTCTCGGTAATGCTGCAGCGTCGTCCTCTGCAACCACCGTCACTATGTTTGCGTCGTCAGAGGCAGTTCTCTTTGCCGCGAGATCATTGGCGTTGAGGGTCATATTGCCGACAGCGTAGAAAACGCAAAATGTCAGCAGTGAGGCGCTCAGCAACACTAGTGCCATGAAGGCGATGTGAAACCATGTGCAGGCTCCTCCCACAGTCGACACCCGCAGCGAATCTTCTTCCGGACTTTGCTTCGCAGCGAGGAACGCGTTCTCCGACTCGGTGCCGCACCAAACAAATGGAGACGTCGAATCGGTGAGCGAGAGCTGTGTGGCCGTATGACGTAGCTCGCGACGATAGCCGTGGTATCGTGACCTTCTCGTCGCGTCTTCGACCAGTGCTTCACTGAGGCTAACATTCCTGGCTTCTCCTGAAGGATGGTAGACAGCGGCGGCTTGCTTAGTTCCGTGATGACAATTGCAAAAGGCTGTAGGCGGGTCGTGTGTGCGTCCGTCAGCTTCGCTGGTTGCCGAATGGAAACGGTTCGTGAACCCCGGCATCAGCCTTGACGACTTTGCGAGTGTCGGCCTTTTGGTCACCTTGTCATCGTTCTTACCGGCGGTGCGGTGAACCATGCTAGCCGCTTTGATTCCTTGCCCACTAATAATCGCTTTCGGTTTGTACGTCCTCTTGTCCCTGAAGTCCGCGGCAACGACCGGGACTATTCTGCGGCTTTTAAGTCCTGCCGTTTGTAGGTGCCCTGCAACAGCAGGATGCAACTGAGTGACCGGTGGTTGGCTCTCGGTCGATGACAGTTCCGTACACACAACACAGATGGTCACTGACGCAGCTCTCCTTGCCTTCTGGCCGTCTGTGGTCGCTGGGTGCAGGCATTTCATATTTGGAGAGGACAGGGAGCGTTGATGCTTCTTTACCGAGAGGCGCGTGGCACGTTGAACTTGGCGACGACCGTAATGGAGAGCAGCCATCTGCGCAGCCATACTTTGCTTTGAAGCTTCTGGCATCTGATGATTCTCCAGAGCATGCAGTCTTGTTCTCTTCTTCTTCCTCTTGATAGGACGCGTTCATGGTTAGACAGTTGCGCTTGGCTTTTTTATGAATGCCAGAAACAGGCAATGGCCAAGCGGAGCCACTGCGAGCACCAACAACAAAAAGCGTGTTCTTCTTCGTCTTCTGCTGGCGCCGGTATTTGTCGTTACAATCAATCCTCGGCGAAAAAGGAGCCCTGCTGGCGACCTATGGAACAGGCAGCACTGGTGGGTCTTAGTGCGGCTTCAGTCGGTCGACATGAACAGTTTCGCGTCCGCGACGCCGTTGGTCCGTAGATGGCTCAATACACTCAACGACGTAGTTGACCGGGAACGTCTGTCAGAAAACCCGGTAAGGGCCGTGATACTTTGAGTTGACCTTTGTGGAAAGGCCGGGAGTAGACGAGGGAACGCAGAACCATACCAGCGTTCCAGGTGAATATCATGGAAAAGACAAGCCTGCGTCTCGACTATGTTCCGGCTGGCCTGGTTTTGGGCTGTGTGTGAGCGTGCGATCTGACGACATTCTTCGGCATAGATGGCAGCTTAGGATAGAGTCGTGGATTCTGAAGCGTCGGCGCGATACAAAAGAATCGTGTCTATAAACGAGGAAGGTTCATGACCATAAAGAAGAAAGAAATCACGTAGTAGACTGAGTGGCGCTATAGTAGGCATACGCACAAAGGGAAGGATGTGTTCCCAGTTAGTGTGGTCAGCGGAAACGTACATGGCGAGCATGTCGCTGAGAGCGCGATTGAAGCGTTCAGTCATACCATTGGTTTGCGGATGATAGGCGCTTGTAGTTCTATGGACAGCGTTGCATTCGCGGAGCAGGGCTTCTACAGCTTCGGAGAGGAATGAACGACCATGGTCACTCAGTAGCTCGCGAGGCGCACCGTGTCGAAGAACAAGCTTGCGAAGGATGAACAAGCCTACTTCACGTGCTGTGGCCGCCGGAAGCGCTGAAGTTTCGGCGTAGCGCTTGAGGTGGTCCACGGCGACGATAACCCAGCGGTTGCCATCCGGGGTGTACGGTAGAAGGCCGTACAAGTCAATGCCGATACTGTCGAAAGGCCGGGAGGGACAAGGCAATGGTTGGAGCGGCCCTGTTAACTGGTTAGGTGGGCTCTTGCGGCGTTGACACTTGGAGCACGAGTGGACGTACTGCCGAACGAAGCTCGGAAAACGTGTTCGGATCGGAACGAAGATCGGAAAAACGTGTTAAGCTCCCTCGCAATACCTTCCGGTTTGGAAATAGTGGCATCTAAAATTTTATTTGTGAAATGATTTCTCGTTTATCAGCCAAATATCGTCAGAATTTCTGACGGCTCTGCGCCATGAACGAAGGTAAAGCAATGTTGTGGAAACTCGATTTGGCTTCTGCGATTTTTATGTTGCAAAGTAATGGTAAGGTCATGGGTGTCGGCGTTCCTTCCTTTTTTTTCCGTCGGTGTTTCATCTTTCTTTTCATCTATATTATTTGTCGAGTTACCCATGGGTATTCTCTGCTGATATGCTTTTTTCTTCGCGGAATAAAATTAGCTTCGCAAAAGGAAACAATGTCTTTAAAACACGACCACGGTTCGTTCACGTCTGTCATTCCAGTGAAATCCGGCAAGTTTGACTGCAGGAAGCTGAACACGGCAGGATTGTCAGCGCGCGCATAATCTTTTACATATGTGGGCAGTGGTTTTTTGTGTCGCCGAGTCGTTGATACGCGGCAAAATAAGATGATCGCCTTGTGATCGGAAATACCCTCTTCTATGGACACTGTACATCCCTGCAGCGTACTGCTTACAAATATTAGGTAAAAGAGCGACGATGAAGATGAATTTATCCGGGTATCTTCAGTAACCAGTTGATCTAAAGAAAAACTGAATGCGATGTCCAGTAGTGATTACGAACTTCGTACTTCATGACCTTGTGTTGGTGTGCTTGGAAAGATAGTCGTGCATCATTTCAAGATATTCAGGTGCAGCATTCGGTGGTCTGTTCACGCCCCCAAGATTATGCACTTATCATAATACGTAATCTTGCACCACACGCTTTCATGGTCCGGAATACCATTTAATACTAAACATTTCAAATTGCTTTTAATTGCTACTGCTACCCCTCCACCTCTTGATACCCTATCACTACGAAACAACCTATATGACGAGGGGACTATTTCAGAATCCAGGACCCCCGGATGCAGCCATGTTTCAGTTATTACTAATACGTGAGGTTGGTACAAAAGGATTAAATGTTCTAGCTGACCAAATTTGTTTACTATACTTCGTGCATTCAAGGAAAGAACTAAGATTTTTTTCGTGTGTTGTCAGTTGCGTGTCTGTCTGTCTGTCTGTCTGTCTGTCTGTCTGTCTGTCTGTCTGTCTGTCTGTCTGTCTGTCTGTCTGTCTGTCTGTCTGTCTGTCTGTCTGTCTGTCTGTCTGTCTGTCTGTCTGTCTGTCTGTCTGTCTGTCTGTCTGTCTGTCTGTCTGTCTGTCTGTCTGTCTGTCGTCTGTCTGTCTGTCTGTCTGTCTGTCTGTCTGTCTGTCTGTCTGTCTGTCTGTCTGTCTGTCTGTCTGTCTGTCTGTCTGTCTGTCTGTCTGTCTGTCTGTCTGTCTGTCTGTCTGTCTGTCTGTCTGTCTGTCTGTCTGTCTGTCTGTCTGTCTGTCTGTCTGTCTGTCTGTCTGTCTGTCTGTCTGTCTGTCTGTCTGTCTGTCTGTCTGTCTGTCTGTCTGTCTGTCTGTCTGTCTGTCTGTCTGTCTGTCTGTCTGTCTGTCTGTCTGTCTGTCTGTCTGTCTGTCTGTCTGTCTGTCTGTCTGTCTGTCTGTCTGTCTGTCTGTCTGTCTGTCTGTCTGTCTGTCTGTCTGTCTGTCTGTCTGTCTGTCTGTCTGTCTGTCTGTCTGTCGATACTCTTGCGCCGACCCAGTGGCCCAAACTGTGTACCAGCTTGAGCCACATGGCATATGCTCGTGGTCGCGATGCTGCCTCAGTCGTTCCATCGTCGTAATTCTAGCTTCGTCGTTCTTACTCTCATCATGCCGTCGTCGTCACGTCTTCTACGCCGACCCATTGGCCGAAATCGTCTCGTAGTTTTAGTCACTAGGTATGTGCACGTGGTCGTGATGCCGTCACCGACGGCGTGACTTTCACCATGCCGTCGTCGTCAAACCATTGTCGTCATATCGTCGTCAGGCATTCGCTGGCATACCTTTGTCGTGATGCGGTAGAGGGTATTTTATGCCAGTCACTGTGGTTTCGTTATCCGATTCTCTTCATGCCGTCGTCGTCCCGCCGTCGCCGTCATAGACTCGTTATCACACCGTCGTTATGATGCCTTCGTGGTCGTTCCACAGACGTCATTTATCTGCGTCATCCCACTCTCGTCACGAAGTCGTCGTCACGCCGTTGTCCTTACACAGTCGTCTTCATACAACTGCCGTCATGCCGTCGTTGTGACGCTTTCATCTTATCATCATGATCACCATCATCATCATCAGCCTATATTTATGTTCACTGCAGGACGAAGGCCTCTCCCTGTGATCTCCAATTACCCCTGTCTTGCGCTAGCTGATTCAACTTGCGCCTGCAAATTTCCTAACTTCATCAGCCCACCTAGTTTTCTGCCGCCCTCGACTGCGCTTCCCTTCTCTTGGTATCCATTCTGTGACTCTAATGGTCCACAGGTTATCCATCCTACGCATTACATGACCTGCCCAGCTCCATTTTTTCCGCTTATAGTCAACTAGAATATGGGCTATTCCCGCTTGTTTTCTGATCCACACCGCTGTCTTCCTGTCTCTTAACGTTAGGCCTAACATTTTTCGTTCCATCGCCTTTGTGCGGTCCTTAACTTGTTCTCGAGCTTCTTTGTTAACCTCCAAGTTTATGCCCCATATGTTAGCACCGGTAGAATGCAATGACTGTACACTTTTATTTTCAACGACAGTGGTAAGCTCCCAGTCAGGATTTGCAATGCCTCCCGTATGTGCTCCAACCCAATTTTATTATTCTGTAAATTTCTTTCTCATAACCAGGGTCCCCTGTGAGTAATTGACTTATATAAACGTACTACTTTAGAGACTCTAGAGGCTGACTGGCGAACCTGAATTTATGTTCCCTTTCCAGGCTATTGAACATTATTTTGTCTTCTGCATGTCAATGTTCAACCCCACTCTTACACTTTCTCGGTTAAGGTCCTCAATTATTTTGCTGTAATTCGTCCCCATTGTTGCTGAATAGGACAATGTCATCTGCAAACTGAAGGTTGCTGAGATATTCGCCGTTGATCCTCACTCATAAGCCTTCCCAGTCTAAGAACTTGAATACTTCTAAGCAAGCAGTGAAAAGCATTGGAGAGATTGTCTCTCCTCGCCTGACCCCTTTCTTGATAGGTATCTTTCTACTTTTCTTGTGGAGAACCACGGTTGCTGTGCAATCCTTGTAGATATTTGCCAATATATGCAAGTATGCCTCCTGTACTCCTTGATTACGCAATGCCTCTATGACTGCTGGTATCTCTACTGCATCAAATGCTTTTTCACAATCTATGAAAGCCATATAGAGATGTTGATTGTACTCCGCGTATTTCCGCAAATCTACATTATGCCGCCGTTCTAATGTCATCGTCGTCATTGCGTCGTCGTCAGAAAGTCGCTGCCATGCATTCATTTTCATACCGTCATCGTGATGCCGTCTTGGTCGTTCTATTGCCGTCACTTCACCATCGTCACTCTACAATAAGCGTTACCGTTTGCATAAACGGGTTCCTCTGATGATAACGAAGGAGGATCATCACTTCCATGCCCGGTTATTATCGTAATGCAGCTTTAAAGTTGTTTTTCACCACTTTGTAGCACGGCCAGAGCGCTCTGAAACGACCACTCGAATATGGCATAAGTGAACGAAACACGAAAGAATGATGGAAGAAGCCATAGGCATGACCATGACTCAGCAAAAATAAGAATGACTAAGCGAAAAAACAATAACACTGAGAAACCAATGGAATGGGCTCGCATTTGGTACTAAGTGAAAGAAAAGGCTAAAGGTTGATGGTCGAAGTCATAATCAGGAGCATGACTAAGGCTTTCGCCTTAAGGTCTCTTAGGTGTAGCTAAAGGGACTCCTGAGGACTCATCACATGAATGTCATAACATGCGTGTCGTGTAGGTCATGAAAGAGCCGCCTACGTCTTGGTGCTCTCATGGTAGTTTCGTTAACTTGGTAGGCTCCCCGAACACTTCTTCGCATAACATCGATTCCTACAGGGCGTCGGATTTTTTTTCTTTTTAAGTCCTCTTCTTTTGGTGGTTATGCGCCTAATGAGATGAGTGACTTGTGCTGGTGTCTCCTGAAGCTTCGGAAGTGTAGCTTCGCCAGAATAGGAATGGTCGATGAATGCTTTATTCGATTAACGATTAATCATTCGTCGTTTTAGCCTTTAGTAGATTAATCGCTCTCGATGCAAGGTTTTTCATCGATTAATCGATTAATCAAAATTTTTACCGGGCACATTTAAAAGGTTGAAACGCAGTTATCTACTTGTGTAGGCAACTGTTTTAATGTTTGAGAGGTGAAACCGATTAAGAAATGTTTGAATGGCGCCCTGTCGCATGTGACGTCAGAGGGGGGACTCCGCTGCCGCGCACGCACTCGCAACGCGAAGGCCACTTGACGCTGTCGGCCGACCTGCTGTGCTCGAGCTTTTGGAAGGCGAGTCTGCAGGTTTGTAGAACAGTGTATACGGCATGTTGCAGGGCACTATTTCTTGCGAAATCGAGTGGACTTGCCGTCGTCACCACGCGTAGTGTCGATTGCTCCTGGCGCCTTCTGCTATAGTCACCAGTTGCTGTTGGGCGGCTAAACACGAGATCGGAGGATCAAATCCCGGCCACGGCGGCCTCATTTCGATGGGGGCGAAAGGCAGAAAACACCCGTGTACTTAGATTCAGGCGCACGTTAAAGAACCCCAGGTGGTCCGCTACGGCGTGCCTCATAACCAGATGATGGTTTTGGCACGTAAAACCCCATAAATAAATGTTTTAATAGCCATCAGTGTGTGCACGTGCATGTAGGCGTTGGTTTCTCGTAATTGCTGTTACGTTGTTGTGGCGCACTTATAATGATTTGTCGACCCTTTTTTCGGCGATGAACTGCAGCGTTTAGCGTTCACCTACTGCCTCTGTGCTTTAATACTGTGTTTGTCTGTCCAGCGCGTGCGCATGTTCGGTCGCCCTCTCCGTTTGCCACCGACATTCAGATTCAGATCAACGACTGGGTTTCTATAGTATGCAATGCATTGCGAGGACATTTCAAGCCTCCGGCTTTGGGCGGCGCGGTGGCGTGTGGAGGCTGCGAGGGGAATCACTGGGCTCGGCATTACTCGGGACTCGTAAAAACAGTCAACAGTTTATTTATTTATTACTAGCTCAAATACCCCTTTCGGGGTTTTACATGAGGGGTGGGCATACCTAGTAGGTCACATTTTCGACGAATGCCTTGAAGGATGAATGACTGGATTGGTGCACCGCTTCGGCAGGTCGATTGTTCCAGTCTTTCGCTGTTTGAACGAAGAAAGAGTTAAGATGAGCGGCGGTGCGAGCTGCTCATCGAGTTGCTCTACTACAGCCGCACCTTCACTGTTCGTGGTACCCGCAATTCTAGTACGATTTCAAAATTTTCGCGCCACTCCTGTCAAACTAGAAGACGATTAATCGAACACGTCTAATCGTTTAAGTCGATTAAATGAAAGGTGGACATCGATGACGAATAATCGTTTTGCGGGATATAATCAATTAATCGATTAATCGTTCATCAATATTACCAACCCTACGCCAGAACCGTCTTGACATTTTGTGAGGCCAAGGATGCGGACGGAGCCAACTTCAGGGATATCGATTCCATTGAATGTGACTTTGGGATCTGGGGCGACGTGGGCTGGTCGTCTTCTCCAGGTCCTTGGCTTGAGTATAAGTAACTCTGACTTTTGGGGGCGCACTGGAGACCGCTTTTGGAGAGGTACTTTTCTATCTGATTTATTGTCTCTTGGAGGGTCGTTTGCTGTTGGCCGGTTGTGGATGCTTTTGTCAGTAATCTTATATCGTCGGCGTATATTGCATGGTATTGCGTATATTGCCTCCGCGTATATCTCATCGCGTTGTTTCAGGAGCTTAATCATGGCGAGATTGAACAGATCAGGTGAAGTGGCTGACCCTTGTGGAGTGCCTTTGTTGGGCATATCAAATTTGTCGCTTCGGAGGTTGCCGATACACACAGTAGCCGTGCGATCTTTGAGGAAGTCATGTACTTATTGGTAGGTCCGGATTCCGCAGTTGGTCTCTAGGAGATAATAGAGGATCGCTTCATGCTTCACATTTTCAAAGGCTCCTGTTACATCCATTGCTAAAACAGAGAACTTTTTGTGACGTCCTAGGTAGTCCAAGAAGTCTTCCTTGAGCTGTAGGAGTATATCTTGTGCTAAGAAGAGCAGTCGGAAGGCAAACAATGTGTCAGACATGAGTCCTGAGTCTTTGAGGTATGTGGTGAGGCAATCGTGAACCATTGTTCGAGGAGCTTTCCGGGACAGGAAGTAAGGGAGATGAGCCGTAGGTTGCTGATTTGTAGTGGCTTGTTGGGTTTTTGTGTCATAGTGGCTTTGCGAGCTCCCATACTGCTGGTAGCTCGCCTTTTTCCCAGAAGTTATTCATGTAGTCGAGGAGTCCATTTATGGTCTTGTATGGGAGGTTTCGTAGGATCCTGCTGGTCACCTTGTCAATGCCTGCGATGTGTTACGGGTCAATTTGGCAAGAGAGGCGGGAAGTTCAGGAAGCGTGAAAGGGCTGTAGAGGGTCAGGTTTGGTTCGCCTTTGTACAGTGGGGCATTGGTCACCCTGGGGGCGTTGTCTCCGACAAGCTTATGCCTCATTTCTTCCAAAACTTGTTTCTCAGTTCCTGGATTGGAGTGAATGATGTTCTAGAAGTCTTGTCTTTGTTGGGCCTTGGTTTGGTGGCAGCTAGAAGGGTTCGCAGTATATGCCAGGTCTTCTTTGTGCTCAGTGTGTCCTGAAGTTGGTCGCACAGCTTGTGCCAGTTATGACTGCTCAGCTAAAACAAGCCGCGAATAAAGCATGCCAGTATGGCGACCACAGCACACCACCCCATCAGTGGGCTGCTCCCCGAGTAAAAAAAAATTGCGTAGCTTGCATTAGTGGCGCAAGGCTAAAGAAACAGCGGAGCTGACCGGCACCTAGCTAGTCCTGGCCTTACGGGTTATGCTTTCCCGGAATTTATATATGATTGATCGATTATCGATTACCTATTGATTGGCTATCACAAGATATTGGCCACGTATTTGGGCTAGGTTGATAACTACCAAGTCATCCCCAGCATATTCTGGAATTTCTTGATTATTGATCGATTAGCTATTCATTAGCTTTTGAATGGCTATCGTAAGGTAATGGTCGCCTATTTGGGCTAGACTAAGCACTACCAAGTCATCCCTAACATATTCCCCGGAATTTATTGATTATTGATCAATTATATATTACCTATTGATTGGCTATCGATTGGCTATAGCAAGGTATTGGCTACGTATTTGGGCTACGCTGAGCACTACCAATGGCCTGGCAAGGGAACAAGAATTCAGGATCGCCAGTCAGCCTCTATAATCTGTAAAGGAGTACGTTTATCTAGGTAAATTACTCACAGGGTACCCTGATCATGAGAAAGAAATTTACAGAAGAATAAAAATGGGTTGGAGCGCACACGGCAGGCATTGTCAAATCCTGACTGGGAGCTTACCACTGTCGTTGATAAAGAAAAGTGTACAATCATTGCATTCTACCGGTGCTAACACATGGGGCAGAAACTTGGAGGTTAACAAAGAATCTCGAGAACAATCAAGGACCGCACAGAGAGCGATGGAATGAAAAATGTCAGACCTAACGTTAAGAGACAGGAAGAGAGTAGTGTGAATCAGAGAGCAAACGGAGATAGTCGATATACTAGTTGACATTAAGAGGAAAAATGCAGCTGGGCAGGCCATGTAATGAGTAGAGTGGATAAGCGGTGGAACATTAGAGTTGCAGAATGGATACCAAGAGAAGGGAAGCGCAGTCGAGGACGGCAGAAAACCAGGTGGGATGATGAAGTTAGGAAATTCGCAGGCGCAAGTTGGAATGAGCTAGCGCAAGGCATGGATAATTGGACATAAATATAGGCTGATGATGATTATTAAGCACTACCAAGTCATCCCCAGCATTTTCCGGAATTGATTGATTACTGATCGATTATGAATTAGCTATTGATTGGCTATCGATTGGCTATCGCAATGTATTCACCACGTATTTGGGCTAGGCTAAGCACTACCATGTCATCCCCAGCATTTTCCAGAATTTATTTAATATTTATCGATTAGCTATTGACTGGGAATCGATTGGCTATCGCAAGGTGAAGCGAGGCGCAGCTGTGCGCAGTGACGACATCGCTAGGCGAGTTTTTGCGAACGCTACGAGGGGAAATGAAAAGCTTAAACAGCTCCGCTGTTAAAAACTTTGGAGCTAAGAAAAGATCCGCTAAACGAAGCAGGTGTAAGAAACCTCGAATGATCCAAAATAATCCGGAGCCCTCCTCACCGCCTTTCTGTCTCGCTGTACTGTTTTGAGTAGGGAGGCCCGTGTTGATTTGTGCAGGAAAAGTTATTGGGCATTTTGTAATTTCACTCTGCGCAGAACAGGAACAATTCGGGCCAAAAAAAAAAAAAAAAAAAACCCAGAACTGAGCTAATTGGCACATGCTTTTACAGCTGCTACCGGGGATACCGGAAATACAAAGAAAGGACTTAGTGGAGATGGACAGCACTTTGCCAACATTTTGTTTTCCTTGATTCTTGTTTTTAGCGCCCACATATATTCATAATAGGAGATCATTAGAGCCAGCCCAATGCCGCCGGTATGATTCATTTCGGAGGAGGATGATGGCCGGCAACGGACCCCTGGATCATGTGCTGTGAAGAACTTTTCAATAAATTTTGGTACCGTAAATACTTCACAAAACCACAATGACTATCCTTTAGTGTGAATCTGCTTTGGACGAGTTCTTTATTATCTCCTTCAAGTATAGTATGATCCAGTTACGCTCTCATCGCCAACTGACCACAGTTCCCGCGCTACTTTTTTCGCGTGCTGCTCTCAGTCGTCTTGCCGCGGTTCTTAACGACGGCGGTAGCCCCGCTGGGCGGAAGGCCGGTTTCCGTACCCGGTAGATGCCGCATTAGCACCGGGGGTGTAGCCGGCAGCGTAGCCGGCGGGACCATAGGGGGCAAAGCTGCCATATGCGTGTCCACCGAGAGCCGCCTCATTGAATCCATAGCCGTATGGTCCGTACGGAGCGTACTCGAAAGCGCCAGCGGCGAGTGCGTACGGGTGGGGTGCTGGCCGCCCGTAACGGCTGTAGCCTCCAGTGATAGGTACCACGGCCGTTGCCCTTGCGCCGTAGGCTGCAGCCTCAGCATTCTGGACAGATCCTGTGGGAACAGGGAGGATGATCGGCGCCGCATTGAACACCGCGTAACCGCTGACACCAGGGATGGGACCCTTGTCGTTGGTAGCCACGGTGGGCCGGGAGGCTTGTACGGCGCCCATGTAGTTCATCTGGCGGTAGATGCCGCTGGGGTCCGGGTAGCCGTACAAGCCGGAATTTGCAACGTTAGAGCCGTCCTGCCGATCATTGTACTCGCCCGCCGTGTCGTAGCCAAAGCTGTATTGTGCCGGAGTCTGGAAAAGCTGGAGAGCACAGCAATAATAGCATCGACAATTTTGCATAACGCTACGTCGCAGCAATGACATTCATTGACTGCTTCCTTCTCTGGTTGTAGGTAAACAGAAATTAGCCCTCGGGTTCCGCTATTCTTCAAGCTTGAAGCATTTGGCGTCGTTCAGTGAAATGCCTGTTCATCTTCTAACAAACATCAACGTAGTTTTGAAGACGGTGTAAATATAGTCTGAAAGGCGCATGACTTCTGGTATACCATTAAAAACCATCCTCAATCAATTGTTATTTGCACGCATTAAGAACTGTGAGTTAGATAGGCACGAAGGGCGCCGAAGAAAAAGTATGACATGGCTATCAATTCTTATTTCTAATGCTTTGAATGTGTATTGGTGCAAAGCGACACAGCTTCAATTGTTGGTCTACACAATAGGCAATGAACACTCATTACGATTTATATCTTGTTTATTGAATGAGTTGGAAAATCATATAGTCAGAATAATAATTGTAAGAATAATAAATCTACGAGTTCTGCTAAATCATTTATCTGGGTAGGTCACGTGAACACGAAAGGTTACCTTCACTGGGCAGCGAGTCAAAATTTCAAAGCGTAAGCGCATAAGCGTAGTCTGCACTTACAGATGCGTAGGCGTCGTATCCTCGTGTGTAAGGGGCCACAGGAGCAAGGTTGTTTCGATAGTCGACACCTCGGTTTACGGCCCGAGTCGGCTGGTTGTGGTGTTGCGCGTAGGCTATACCAACGAGCCAGAGAAGCAGCACTTGCACCTTGTGTTTGATAGAAAAAACAAAACTGGTGTGGATAAATGAAAATGTATATGCCTACTTTCTACACGGACAGTGCTGTCTTATTATTATCAATACATTCCGGCGGAACCCATCTTACGATGACTGTCGGCGGTAATGCGAATAACATTCGGGCAACATTCGGCGGTAATACGAATAACATTCAAGCACTGTAGCGACATGGCATTTCAACCTCCGAAACGAGCAATGTATGAGCCGCGTACTGGCAGCCGGGCTCATCTCGCTTCCCGTTCGACACGCTGCACCATCTAGCGGCGCGGGCGCCAAGATCGGCGCGTGATAACCGCTCCTTTTGCGTGGCCTCTGATATCTCAGCGGTGTCGCGCCGTGCGTGCTAACGCGGAGAATTAACCCCTCGCTACCCGCGAGAATTCTTGGCTCGCCGATAAATTTTTGGGCAATTATCTCGAGGAACCCGTGTCACAGGGGTTCTTCCGCCCAGCACCGGATGCATTTTATTGTTTTCTTTCACTGAAGAGGCGACGTAAAGAGGCTAGATAAATAGACGTAAGATGACCGAGGCAGGCTAAGTATGGTATCGCATTAGTATGCATGACTCATCCGACTCAGGTCAACTAAGAGAGTGCGCGAGGTACTTTTCGGATGAAGGAAATGGTGGAATTTATCATGCTCAAGACGTCAATGCCTTACCGAGAGTTTTAGGCATTTTTATCTTGCCGCGAAGGCTACAATTTTTTACACCGCTGTAGGTACCGGGGAGTAGACATTTAAAGGAAAGCCTGAACACATACAACGGGAAGGCCACACTCCTGTACACGCGTTGCAGTGATACGTGAGAAATACATGTCAGAGCTTTTGTTCTAGTGTAGCTACAGAAATGCACACGTTAAGAATATCTGTGCCGAAACTTTGCTACAGCGGGGAAGTAGGGCGTGCGTAGAATGGCTCCCTGCGAAAAGAGTTTTGCACCGTCCGGACACCTGGAATTCCCATAATCGTATTTCGGCAATGGCAATGGCAAAACGCTTTTACGTCTATACCGCGTACAGAAGTGAGAAACAATACTGTCGGTGCCTTTGGCCAAATCATTTCCGGATAACTTGTAATGCATGTTGCTGTGCTGAAATTACTGAACGTAATGACTTAGCAGAGAAATGTGCCTACAAAAAGTACAATGCGCCTGCGTCGCCGCTCACACATTCAAGCATTATAACCAAGGGAAAAAACAAACTGCAGAGCTATCAGTGGACACTGCTGAGAGGGTTCGTTGACGCATAAAGTGCATAACTTTGTGTCTCACCGCAGGAAACATTTCAAGTCTTATGAAGCTCCCACTTCTGTGCAGAGACGTAGTTTACCAGCAAACGACGCTCAGGCGATGGCGAATGTCTTCTGATGGCTCCTTGCCGAACCCAGCTAGCTTTTATACTCTCGTCAACAACGCGCCTGAAATTGCTGCACACGCGAAATACGCATTCAAATCCTGTTTTCTTTTTGTCACTCCTCGTTTTGCTTCCACTTCTTGCAAAACTACAGTGCCTTTTGTTATTTCGACTCAAATCGTTTATCACGAAAAACGTGCGTTTGTCGTGAAAAGAATTTCACATCTCCTGCGCGAGCGCGTACATTTCTGCGGGAGGCGGTAAACGTGATTGCAAGCTTTTGCAGCTCTTAACCATAAGTAATAGTTTGGCAGAGAAGGCTGGTGGACCGCTTCATATCCCACGCAGTGTCTTTGGGCGGGTATCGGCCTCTTTCGAAAACATATTCTGGCTTTCTTGCCTATGGAATTTGTGCTGCATTATTTCTTTTAGAAAGACCCAAGGTCATTATTAGTAAGTTTCATGGCACAAGTCTGAAGATTTCTTAGATGGCACAACGTATTCAGTGTACCAAAACAGTGCTTTCAGAGTGCGTTGTACGTGAACGGAAGCGGAAGTATAATGGAGTGTTATTTAAAGTCCTACCCTTCGTCTGCACTTGACTTCGTCATGCACTTTGCTTATTGCTGTAGTTAGTCCTTGAATTTTATAGCCAAGAACGTTTATTGTGTCTATTACATGTCGACATGTAACTTACTAGCCATCGGGTTCATGTGTCAGCTGAAAGTCTTATAATCTTTTTGAAATGTGCAGATTTCGTTGCAGTATTTGCTGCAGAATTTTCTTGGTGACATTTTTACGTTTCCTGTTCAATGTTAAAGTTTATTGCAAACTAGCCATATTATACGGCCACCTGCGCAGTATGCCAGTGTTACGCACAGCCCAACTCCGCCGTTTTGTGTGTTTGTGCCTTTTTGCGCGTGTGCCCCTGCATTCGCTACCGAAACTCCTTATGATGTCGCACAAACCCACTTGTCAACTCTCGTCGAGCAATCTACCAATCGACAAATTGCGATGAATCTCGCCCATATGGGCCTAGGCATAGTAATTCTGCAGTTTTATGTATGCTTTGTACAATACCTGTCTTATGTTTCTTTGGTTCTCGAAGTGGTGGTAGATTTGTCATAAAATTTTTAGGGTACTTTAATGTTCCCTTTAATAAGTGTCTTTATTGGCGCTAGCCCCTAGACCTTAGGTTAACGCCTTAGTCCTTCTCCTATCACTCCCAGAGGAGCAACTGCCGACGTGTCCTAACGCGCAATGAATGGCTCATACCCCCTTTAGCAATGGCTCATACCTCCGTAAAAGTGGCCTCCCAATTACGACGACAGACGAGAAGTGAAATTCGACGCTGGAATGATCAGCGGCAACGGAGCCAGCTGTGACAGACGACGACGACTAACGCGGGAGCAATGGCAGAAGCGCGTTCGCGCGCCGAGGGGCGCCAACGTGCCAGCTGTAGAAGAAGACAACGACGCTCAAGCCATTGCTGCTGATGATAGTTTCTGCGAACAGACACTAACGTTCAGGCTAGACATAGACAAGCTTCGTGTACAAAAAGAACCACAAAGTTCGCCTTCATGCACAGCGTTTGCCGCAAGCGTTTGCCGGTAAAGATCACTGTTGCATAAGTTGCAGTTGCCGGGAAGCGTAGGAAGCAGTCGGGTACACTTTAATGCTATCGCGTTCTCTGAAGTTTTTTGGAGGCACTATAACAAGGTTTATCCAAATGGATTTTCAAGAACCAATAATTCTAGATAAAAGAAGTGGTTGCAGTAAATGCATTAACTAGCAGAACACAGCACATTTTCAGTCATCTTTGTATTTGCTAAGAAATACGCAATCGTTTCACTCAAGTACCTTGTCAATATATGACGGTCTGTTACAATAGGCTCATGTGGAAACTGATCGGGAGCTAGCTTTGCGCAGAGGCGGTGTCGTACCCTATGAAGTGATAACTGAGGGGCGACTATTGCTAGTTGAAAACTTTTCCCAATAACCCGCCGGGACGACGTGAAATATCGTCGGCCATGGCAATTTTTGGATGGCCCTACGGGGCTTCTTTTCGAAACCAAAGAAAGACACACAGAATGCATCACCACGGCCGCTGGATAAAAAAATTGCTGCGTATCTGCGTGCTTCGCTGCAAATGTCGTCGAATCTTCTGCCGGCCGTACTACATGAGTGCTGGTCTGATCCGCGGCCACCCGTGATGCTGTTCTCGTACCATTTCCGTCCTGGCATGATAAATGCAATGGAGGTTTGTTTGAACAGATTTCATTTTACCGCATTATTTCATCAAGCGGCCATTTATGTTTTTCCCTGCCTCAGACAGCGCTTCCTTTATGTTGAATCGGCCGCATCTGGCTGGCATTGATAAAATTGAGGAGGCGCTGCGTGAGACATGGACGCCATCTGGCAATACGTCGGGAAACATGAGCTTGTGCAGAGGGTTTCCTTCCTCCATGGCAGAGGGCGCTCGTCGGCGCGCAGTCGGGGAACGTTGTTCGTCGGCGCGCATAGCATGGCATTTTCAGCGCAGCTTAAGAAACTAGGGTCTTTAGAGTTACATATCTATGTATTTTCTATTAAAGGAACACACCTCCTAATACGTACCTAGTGATGTTGCGCCTCAGATATGCGTAATAATTTACTTTGTGATCGATAACGTTCACAAGTATGAACAGCCGTACCAGTTTAAGCAGTGTGGGCGGTAAGCAAGTGGTCCAACTTTGGCCGGGTGGCTGAATCGGGTGACAGACAGACAAACAGACAGACAGACAGACCAAATTTTCAGCGTTTAAGTTCCCCAAGAAAGACTATCGTCTTTAAAAAGGTGCGGCCTGCCGCGTCGGGCGCGCTTCTATGGGAGCGAACGTGACGGCCGTAGTTGCATTGTCGGCCGCTTGGCTGTGCCAAACGGCGCTAGCGGAGGGGGATGGAACGCTTCGACCTGCACGCGCGATGGCGTTCCAAGCGCGTTCCTGACGCATTTGCTATGCCGATGCCAGATAACAGACGCCGGCGTGTGGCGCCGCGGCGGATTACACCGTTTTCGATGCACGCGGCAGGCCGCACCTTTTTTTTATCCAGCGGCCGTGGCATCACTACCCGTATCCCCTGCTGTGTTACCCTTAGGCGAACCTTCAGCGGCCTTGAGCGCAAACCGTGTCGTCGAAGCGAATTCGTACACGATTACGACTCGCTGTAGTAATTCACTTACTACACCGAAACGCCCACGCACCAATTATGATGGTGCGTGGGCCAAACAAGCAACGCTCACGCAACAGTTTTGTTTATGCGTGGGTCACCGTCGCCATTGTGGTAATTAAGATATAGTTAACTCAGGTACTCGAACTCACGACCTTCGGCGGGAGTCGAACCCTCGAGCTTATGTGGGAGTCGAACGCACCACCTTTGGCGTTGAGAAGTTACTTACGGCACACATAATTGTTATAGGGTTCACTAAAGCACACGAACTCACGACCTTTGGTTTTAATTATAGCGAGGTTAATTAAGACAGTTAATAAATGTACTCAAACCCGAGACGTTTGGCCGCAAAAAAACATGTAATAAGTTATTCGAATGGCAATGTCAAGTAATTTAACGAATATGTCTCCTGAGCGCGCAGGCTTTTGCCTTCACCCTCTTTGGCGTATGGTAAAGTTACTTTCAATTTTTTATGCTGTCTCTTTAGCACATCTTCGATTAAAAAAAATAAACCCCTCCCCTATTGGGAAGAGGGGTGCACGAGAAGGTTGTCTAACCCTAGGGGACGGGTTGGTTAGTTTTTTTACCGTTTGAAGCGTTCACGGACCCGTTGCCGCTGCCGTTCCTTCAACGCAGCGTGCTCTTCGGCAGAACGAACCAAAGGCGGCCTCCCCATCTTACTGCCGGGCCTGAACTGGAGGGAAACGGCGGGCGCGAGGCGAGCGAACACGCGATCACATCATTTTCCTCCTTCTCACTGGCTGCTACTGCTTGGCATTAGCTTGGTTGCTGCTATATCTTAACTTAGTTTAATTTAACTACGCATGTAGGGAAGGTAATCTGGAGCGATCATTTTCAGAGGTACCTTCCCTTCGCGACATTTCGTGTGACTAGCGCTGGACACGTCGGCGCCTACGAGCGACAGCGTTCCTGGCATGCCACAAACGCAGGCAGGCTAACCAAGGTTGGCACAGTGCCAAGAGCGCTGTTGCTTGCCGACGCCGGACGCGTTGGAGGATAGCTGCTGGATATCTAGCTAAAGTTGACACGGCTAGGCGCAGCCCCTTTTATGGCAAACTCCGAGGCCAAGCGCATGCACATGGGGCGAAAGTTAGGCACAGTGTACGGGCGGCGCGCAGCAGACGACACGTCGGGATGACGTCACTGCGCATGCGCAGTAGCGCGCATCTGGCGGATGCTCGGCGGAGCCGTGTATGTGTCGGGCGAAGCGAGCGCGCACCGGCGGTTACTAGGCAACGAGAGGTGACGTCATCGCTACAGCTTCCTCGCATGCGCGGCTGGAAACGCGGGCGGTGTCGGCAGCAGCTCTATGCGTTGGCTCGTTGGTGCTGCTACAATTAATTTATCTCTCTATTTCGCTCTCATTTTCCCTTTCCCCATCCCGAGCACGCTCTCCTTCCCTCTCCTTAACGTCCCATGTCAAGGCAACATGTGCAGGGTACGGAGAGGAGGGGAGGCACATGCCGCTTCGTTAGGTGGTTGCTAGGCAACGCAGTGAAGTCATATCTCGGCGAGTTTTGCGGCAGCAGGCGGCACTTCTACGATTACCTAGAACTGCTTCGCTGTTAAAAAAGAATAGTTATAAAGCATTGTATAGACTTTTGAGTGAATTACATCAGCTCGAATGTCTACATCCGGGTCAATATATTGATGATATTCATAATACGAAGGCGCAGTTACAAGCGTACACAGAAAAATACATCTTCTTTCTGGGGTTTTACGTGCCAAAACCAGTTCTGATTACGAGACACGCCGTAGTGGAGGGCTCCGGTATAATTTTGACCACCTGGGGTTCTTTAGCGTGCACTACAACGCAAGCACACGGGCGTTCTTGCATTTCGCCTTCATCGAAATGCGGCCGCCGTGGCCAGGATTTGATCCCGCGACCTCGTGCTCAGCAGCGCAACGCCGTAGCTAATATATACAGGTGCACTAGTGTGTGCGCGAGCGCAGCGTTTTCTGGAACAGCCTTGCAGTAGGTCGCTAGGTGATGAGGGCCAACACGCGCTGTCTAAACACATCCTGGATATAGAGTATGGTGGAATCGTTGTTAATGAGCCGACTCTAATAACTAAAGCGTTTTTTGAACATTATCAAAAACTATTTCGAAGCCATAAGCCATATACAGGTACGTGTTCCACCAAATTTGCATCGTTGTTGCCCCAGTTAAATCAGGTTGATTATGATTTTACAAATGATAACATTGATATCAATGAGATAACTACATGCGTAGATTTGTTAGAGAGAGGCAACACGCCCGGCCCGGGTGGCCTTACTGCCAAATTTTATCAATGTTTTCGTTCCTTCTTGTCACCATTATTACTTCAGGTGTACCGTGAGGCCTTGGGAGTAGGGTACCTACCTGCCACAATGTAGAAGGGGCGCTGTCCTCATAGCCAAAAGCAATGACGAAACTAAATTGCAAAAAGTGGACGGATATCGGCCTTTTTCTTTATGCAATGTGGATTATAAATTTTTTGCTAAAGTATTGTGGATTATATTTTTTTTTCAAAAGCTCTGCCCTAGGGCAGGGCTTCTCAGGACCTATTTATTAAATTTCTTTGTCTGTTTGTCTGTCTGTCTGTCTGTCTGTCTGTCTGCAAAAGTATTAGCTAACCGCTTACAAGCCGTGATAAGATCTGTGGTAGGTGATAATCAGACATTTGGCATCAAAAGTCGGTCCATTCAGAACATCATTCATGTTGCGAGATCGGTGGTAGAGCGTGTAGCTGAGGGGATTGGACAGGTAGCAATGGTCCAGCTAGATATGGCTGAGGCGTTCGACAGGGTGAATCACTGGTTCCTGTTTAGTGTACTAGAGCATATAAATATCGTATCCCAGCTTCTTGAAGGTGTCATAATATTGTTAAGGTTGAACTGGCTTTATTTAATGGATGAGGTTGATGGTGAAGTAAAGATGGCGTCCATAGGCTGCGCCAGCTAACGTCTTCCTCCTCTTCTCCTTGCCCGGCTCATGCCGTAGCGATCCCCGGTTGCCAGATGAATCCCGCTGGGCCAGTCCAAATCACTCGGTAAGTGTTGGGTGAAACCGCTTAAGACGAGCAACATGTACTAACTGGGTCCGGCTAGACCGACGACCAGCTGACGTCAAGCGTGCCAACATGTACGTCAAGTCACTCAGGCGATCTACAACGACGAATGGGCCCGCGTACTGGGGTAAAAACTTTTCGCATAAGCCACGTTTACGTTGCGGGGTCCACAACCACACAAAGTCTCCTTTAGCGTACGAGACAGGCTGATGTCGGCTGTCATAGCGCTTTTTCGATCGGTTTTGCGATGCCACAGTCGGCAAGACACAGCGTTTTGGCAACAGAGTACTCGCTGTGAAAGTCAAACGGTAGTATAGTGTCAATGCAGCTTAGCGGTGGACGTGCATAAAAGAGATAAAAAGGACTGTAATCAGTGATCTCCTGTTCTGCAGTATTTTAAGCATCGGTGATGATGGGGAGTACGTCATCCCAGTCTATGTCATCGGAAGATGCGTACATAGCCAGCATGTTAGTTAGAGATTTAAAGGGAAACTGAGGCATCCACCCAAATGTAGCAATTTGCTACAATGAAAACCCAACCTGGTTCCTCGAAAGAAAGCCTCGCAGTTGAAGAAAAATTCGTCCTGGTCCGGGACTCGAACCCGGGACCACCGCCTTTCCGGGGCAGCCGCTCTACTATCTGAGCTAACCAAGCGGCTAGCAGATGGCAGGGCGAAGTCGAATTTGTCGACAACTCGAAGCAAAGGCAAGTGTTTGATGTTATAGTTTAGCGGAAATCCACTAGGTGGAGATAAGTAATTAAAGGGAAACTGAGACATCCACCCAAATGTAGCAATTTGCTACATTGGAAACCCAACCGGGTTCCTCGAAAGAAAGCCTCGCAGTTGAAGAAAAATTCGTCCTGGTCCGGGACTCGAACCCGGGACCACCGCCTTTCCGGGGCAGCCGCTCTACCATCTGAGCTAACCAGGCGGCTAGCAGATGGCAGGGCGAAGTCGAATTTGTCGACAACTCGAAGCAAATTCGACTAGAAGGAAGCGTGCGCCTTTAGCCGAATAATTGGTCTTATAAAGCAGGCCGTCACGGACAGAAAACGACTGATGGCTCCAGGACGCGATGCAGCTACAAATAGAGGTTTCAAACTAATATCATTTTCCTGCTCTGCCTTGAAAGTCATCGAGTCTGGAAATGTAGAAGAAATGAGAGCGAAACAGTCATCAAAATTGTCTCCGTCACACTCCGTCGTCGTCAGAGGAAGGCGGGAGAGACAATCTGCATCTGCGTGCCGATGCCCACACTTGTAGGAAATAATCAAGTCGTACTCCTGCAGTCGAAGAGCCCAACGTGCCAGTCGTCCACTCTGGTCATGGAGATTCACCAACCAGGATAACGCGTGGTGGTCGGTAACGATAGTGATGGGCGTCCGTAGATATAGGGCTGAAATTTGGGGACAGCGACAACAGCTGCCAAGCATTCTTGTTCGGTGACAGTGTAAATGCGTACAGCCTTAGTCAAAGAGCGATCAGCACAAGCCACGTGTTGAGGTCCGCGGCATTCCCACCCGCTTGCCGAGCCTGACGATGAACGCGAGAGCAGTGGCACCAGGGCGTGCCGAGCACGAGCACGAGCGCAACCCGAGGGGCGCCAACGAGCCAGCTGCGGAAGAAGACTTGAACGTCGCCTCCGAGGGCTCCGTGGTCGCTGCGCATGCGTGAGCTGAGAGTAGGTGAGAAAGGAGAACAACTCTCCTTTGCCGGATCTGACGTTACATTGTTGTTTGTTCATTACTTTTTGAAATAGCTACTCTCGAACGTAGATTAGTCACTAATGTCGCGTGTAGGCTGCACCACGCTCTGCGCGCTATTTCGCGTTTCGTGGGCTTGGGCTCTGTGACATTTGCTTTCGCCATGTATGAATTAACGGCTTGCCGTCAGGTCAGCTGCCGCTGTACTTCGGTGAATACATTGTTTTTCGAAATCCTGAAATAACAAATGGCATGTCACTGCGTTGGCGGCTTCAATCGAGTGCGGTTGCTGCGCATAGCGGGTGATTTAATTGCACAAATACGCGCTACATTATCGGTGTAAATAGTGAAAAACTTGGGCTGTGAGCCTTATACTACCGTCAATCAGTCGGTTACCATATGTTTCGCTGTTATCTACTGCACATTTCTTGATATCCAATAACGATCTGCCTCAAATATCGAGGAAGTGTCTGTTGATCGTGCAACTTATTATATTTCTTGTTTTTTTTTTCAGTCCGCCTTTTTTTTTCGCTTACGAATCGCGATGGGCAGCAGCGTTATGTCCGTGAAAGCATATGCTTTCGAGCAAACCTTTTCAAATTAAATTTTCGCTCATCTCCACGAGATAGAAAATTTCAGTGTTACAGTAGCCGCTATATTTTCCAAGTTCATGTGACCTACATTTAAGCTACCTCAGGTTGTATTTACGCGCAGAGGCTTGTCAGCCTCTGCGCTGACAATAGTCTGCAGTCTTTCAGTTGTCTGCAGTCATTCAGTGTGATCTATTCATGTTTGTTTGTGCGCGCTCACACCACGCTTGTTCATTCAGTTAGTAATAGTCGGGCCACATTTTCCAACGCACGCTGCACATGCAATGCTGCCCGGGTCGGCAGTGCAGCGCTACAGGTGTGTCCCTTCGCACGCGCTGCCCAAGGGAAGCGCTTCTCATCAACACCACCGTTTCACACGCGCCTTCTCGTGGTCATCGAGTCTCTCTTCATGTCGGTCTACTTACGCCGCAGCACACCTGCTTACTTAATCAGCTCATGTTTACTACAATTCATATTCGCTACCAAAGCCGCTCACCTTACTTCGTATGACATTGCTGTGTTGCTATTGCATTCATTGCTTCGCCCTTAGGGCGAAACTGTGACATTTTTTTTTCTGTTCCAGCGCGGCCGTAGCCAGGCTCAGCGCGCTACTACGCCCACCTGCTGGGCTCGTTAGTGTTACATAATACACAGTGCCAGTACGTGTTGGCATGCCAAGAACGCTGTAGCCAAACGCGGTTGTCCTCAGAGAGCCGCAGTGTTTAGCCAGTGGGCTCGTGGCAGCCGTGGTGTAACCGACCGCAGCGACGAATAGCAGCCGCGTATTGAAATGTGCTTTATTGCGCAATAAAGCACACAGCAGAGATTGAGGATCATGGCTATGTTGAAACGAGGGCGTTTGAGAGAAAGTTGACTTCGCGCTCCGCTTGCGAGCTCCACGCACCGCGTACACAAGCGGCGTATGCTACCCGCGGACTATGTTATTTCACCAAGCCCGAGGGGTGGTTCAGGGCCTGACAATTTCCTTCATACACTCATGTGATACATTTGCTTTGATAATTATGCATTTTCAAATGAGCGCATACTAATTTGCATTAGTTACACGGGTGGCGCGTCCAGGCCGCAAGGAAGGCGTACCGCTATGCCACCCCATAGTTATTTTGCACGCTGGAACGCATATGTTGTGCTTAAATAGAACGATTTACCGACGCTGCCCGGAAGCACCTGAAACTCCGATGTACCGATGTTCACTGATATACCACACGCCGTAGTCGCATGTTGTGCGCCACATGTAGCTGATATAAGAGCTTTAATCAAGGAAATATTGAGTACCGCGGCGACATTCGCATCATAAACTGCATTACCACAAAGGCTATCACAAGGAACTGCATGTTGCAGCACGCATACGCTGATCGTTGTCACGATGGCGGTAACAACCTCATCGCAAACTTCCTGAAGTTCGCTGCAGCGCTTTACTGCAAACGTAGTAAACGCAACAGGATCGCGTTCTCTTCACACGAGCAACAAACCGATCCTCGCCTGGGAAAAAAAAAGAAAATAAACTTTCTGGAGCAAGATGTCGAGAACACAACTATTGCCGTCGTCGCAGCTTTGCTATACGAAGATTCGCAATCCCTGGGGCTCTTCGGCGCCGCAAAACTGCGAAACGCTGCAAAATTCCACGGCCGTGCGGAGTTTTGTAGGTGGTGGCTACATCGTTCTATAAACGCACCCGATCGCACTACGAATGCTACGGACGGAGTGTCTGCTCCGACGCTCCGAACTCCGTGCGAGGTTTCTTGCGCTCGCCGCTAGGTGTCGCATGAATTGCTGGAGTGGCTAATACTATAGTCTTCTGGTTGGCTTATTTGGCAGACCAACTACACAGGGTAGGCGGTGGCGCGCCCTGCTGTTTCCTCGGACGAGGATGTTCCGCTCGTCAAATGCGATGCTCTGTTCTTCAGGAACCAATATGGATTTCCGTCGAGGTTTCGTGTTAGTTTCAGATAGGCAGTTCTCATTTCTTTATTTAGGTAAGGAGCACAGCATATCAGGCCGAGTTGCTTTGTTTCACTTTATTAGGACACACGGCTAGGCCGTTCCGGCTTTTGGAACTTGGTACGCTTGTAGACGTACAAGCGGTAAGAAATAAAGCGATAGAGCTGCGCATTACTGCATAGTTCGTTTTTCTATCAGGCATTTATCCTACTCAGGCGCACAGGCGTTCGGGCACACACCCCCCGTTGGCTAAGCGGATGAACCCGCGTCGGCAGAAGCACCCGATGACGCACTGGTAAGTGCAGGCCTGCGGCCGAGGCCGGCCACACACGGCGGGGCAGGCAGTGCCGCACTGCGAGAACCGCTCACCGGGCCCGCAACGTCGACCAGGAACACCACCTGCATTAACAGTGCGCAGGAAGGCAGGAGGGATGTTAGCCAGTCAAGAGTCCGGTTGACTACCCTACGCTGGGGGAAGGGAGAATGGGAAGAGAAAGAAGGGAGATAGAGAGAGAGGGAGAGGTACAGAGACGTGCACGGATCGCACTACAGAGTCAAAGGCGCTCGTACAAACCAGACGAACAGTGCGCACAGTTAGAGAATGAGTGCACGGGAACACTTGCTTGCGAGAATAGTTCTGCGAGCATGGGAAGTTTGTCCATATTAAGGTATCGACAAGTTTTAGCGAAAACAATTAGTCTTCATAAGCACGCGACTGGCGATGCCCCTTTCCCCATGCGGCACTTAACTAAGGTTTGAGTGTCAAGTGAAAAAACTAAAATTAATTAATCTCTGGGGTGTTAGGTGCCGGGAGTACGATCTGATTATGATGCATGCTGTAGCAGTGGGCTCAGTATCAATGTTGGACAAGTGAGGTTCTCTAACATGCACCCAATGCACGGTACACAGACGTTTTCTCATTGCAACTCCATCGTATGCGGCCGCTGCGGCCGGAGTCAAACCCGCGAGCTCGAGGTCAGGAGAGCGACGCCATAGCCACTGGGCTGCCGTGGCAGGTTGAGCTGCATTTCTATAACTGGGAACTTCTGCAGTGTAAAATGTAATATCATTTTAATAAACACAACCATACCAAGAAAAACCCAGAAAATGTACTGGGAAAATCAATTCTCACATTTGCTTAAAATGAGGAAATAAGGTCATCAGTTATGTGTAATTAAAATGTCAATGGCAAAACATGGCAATTAATGTTCTATATGCTCTTTCAGGCTTCACTGTGCGTTTTTTCGTATGGTTGAGACTAACAAAAGATCCAGCCCATCGGATCACCTTACTGTTCACGCTGTATTATGGTATTGTTCACTTTGCCTCCCGTTCGTGACAAAATCATATTTGCCTATCTCGCTCAAAAGCCAAGAAAGTGTGACCGACGAACAGGTGGCGAACTTGCGTTATCGAAACACCTGGCTTCAGTAAAAGTGGAAGCTACTACCAACGTCTACGAGAGTTACTACTACCCTACCGTTTTTTCTTTTCTTTTGTAGTTTTTGGCTGCTAACCTTACTCATTTTCGCGTTTAGATGGTGTTAAATTTCCCTGCCTTAAAGAAAGCACCGAGATCAAAAAGTAGCATTTCCGCCCGAAAGGCGAAGCATTGATGGCGATAGCAAATTATTAGACAGCTATACGGCAGTATGGTTAGTAGCTTTATTAGATGTATAACCGCTGTAAACATTTGCCTACTGACTAAATTAACAAGCACGGCGTCACGCGTGCACAAGCAAACACGAACACATATCACTGAATCGCCGCGGACAGTCGCTGCCACAACGTTGGCGCGATGAACAGCAGCGGCGAGCGAATTACCCTTCGTGGTTGCCTCTAGCTTCGACGCGAACCACACGCGCCAGAGCACAGCGCACGCGAAGCTGTAAACTATGTCGGGACGGCTCATGCCGGGGTCATTGTTCATGCTGACATGTCGTTTTACTAAGGAGATATTATTATGAAGAATGAGCTCCGCGGAAGCACGCAATGTGAAGGAAGGTTCATGAAGAAGTTATGGTTGACGCCTCTTTCGTAGGAATTGGTAGAACGCGAAAGTGAAACGTGTCTTCACAGAAGCAGTTGCATGTTTGCTTCGTGAACTCACGGTACGCTGCAGCGAAATGCGCACGATTTTCGGGCCGGCGACCGTGTTGCAGGTTTGCTTGGCGCTCGGCGTCCAGCTGCCCACTCGCTTCGGTGAAGGTACGAGCATTTTGGTCCGACTTCGTAGTGTTGGGCAGCCAGTTGAGTGGCGACGCACCAGCTTTTGGAATGCGCGTGGCAGATTTCGCAACGTGCGCCGTGAACGCGCGAAGGCGTTCTGCTTCACACTGGCGAGTCTCTCGCCGGACCAAAGCGAGATTCGCCTGTCGACGTCGTTGCCTTTCTGCGCCGCTTAGCGCTGCAGTTTTCTTAATTGTACCCCATCAAAAGCGAAGCAGTGGGCGCCGTGTAAGCATTGCTGATGCATGTTGAAGCTGCACTCCGAAGACGACGAGGTGCCACGGGCTATTCCGACGCGAAAGACAAACCATATGTGGAGAGTGCCAACACAAGGCTATACCCCGTTAGAGCCTCCACTGCGGTGTCACTACCGTAGCGCTCCCTGTCGGTGCTCCTTAGTGTCACGATGCAGTGCTTCGTTTCAATGCTCCTAGATGGTGGCGCCACCCCGGTCAACAAAATTAGGTGTCCTTAGCTATCGCCTAAAAGACGCGAAGGCGAAAGCCTTGTAAAGCCTACTGCAACTCACCTTAATCAACTTTAATCCTCCTGAATCCTCCTTCATCCACCCTAATCTACGTTAATCCACCTTAAAAAATAAAAGTCGATCTTCATCGACTTTTAGCCACCCTAATCGTGCGCAGTAGACCTTAATCCACCTTAATCGAGCTTAATCCACCGTAATACACAATTATATACCTTACTCCTTCATCCACCTTAGTCCACCCTAATCATCCTTAATCGACCTTAATCCACCCTAATCCACCTTTATGCACCCTAATCTACCTTATTGCACCATAATTTACCTTAATCCTCCTGATATATATTAATCCACTGATATCCCCCTTATACCACCATAATCCTCTGTAATCCTCCTTAATTCGCTTTAATCCATCGTAATCTACCTTAATCACCTTAATCCGCCCGTATAGCACCACAATCCTCCGTAATCCTCCTTCATTCGCTTTATTCCATCGTAATCCGCCTTAATCCACCTTAATCGATCCTAATCAATTCACTAATAAATGAATTAACATTGCTAATCGTCACGTGATATATTCTGTATGTCACATTGCTACCTTGAAACAGAGACCTAAGGCTTTCGCCTTAAAGCTTATTTTACTCGTTGGCGGGGAACGTAACATCCGTTACATCCTGTAAAGGAAGTTCATTGCCGACCCTGGCATAAAACACTTTCGTGTTACAAGAGAGAATAACAGTCGAGTGTATGACATTTGTTCTCTTTCAGTGACATCCTCAAGACTGTCACCTTTCATTCCCGAGAGAAAGACGGCCTATATGAAGTGCAACATACATATAATATCCGAGAAAATGAGATTCAAATGTCCTTGCCCATCAGAAGTTCTCGCCAGAGCACTGTCCTAAAATTATTTTCTGCTAGTCGCGTAGTAATATTTAAACCTGCTGATACTTACATCGTGCTACCAGCTCAAATCGAAACGGGACACCAACAGCGAACACAGACATTACATCGTCTCTTTGTGCGCCGTTTCATCTTGGACTGGTAACATGAATCAAAGCCATCCAGCAACCAAGAAGCCCCTAGCCAGTCTAACAGCATTAATTAAAAAGTTACCAGTATTTGCGGTTTGAAAGTTAGTCTCGCATTGAAAGGATAATTTGGTTTAAGGGTAGCGACTGTCTCCCGTTTTTTCCCCCTATTTTTTAAGGTACAGTATGTCAGCAACGGAGGTGTTGCATTGGTTAATATATTTGATGACATTGGAAATATAAGCAGTGGCCGTATTCTGAAACAATCCACTTCGGCGATACTATCGCCTTGGCCAACGGCACGCGCTAATTGGCTGTTTTAGCAAAATTTGATGAGCTCATCGGCTGGTTGAGCACGACGTCATCCAATTTTGCTCAACCAGCCAATCAGCTAATCAGCTCACGGCGATATTGTCGCTGAGGCGATACTATCGCCGCAGTGGACCGTTTCAGAATACGGCTCCGCAGCTATCGTTGCAAGTCTTTAACCCATATTTGTTTGTCAAACGAACAGACACATATAAGTAAAGAAAATAACGCCCAATGGTGAGCCTTTAGCGCATTCGTATACCTGAATCCATAAAAAATGCAGTTGACACATTGCTCGGTATATTGGAAAGAATAAAAACAATTCTCGGGCTACCCTAATTTTTTTTCACAAAAGTAGGCTGTAGGCTACACTACTTGCACAAAGAACACTGAAGCGGAAGACAAATGACTAACCAAGCATACTTAAAAGTGCATATAGATCCAAAATAAACTACAAAAAAGACGAGTAACAGAGTTGCTACAATTGCTCCAGATCGACTGCACCGCTGTCGCTCTTAGGTGCATGCCTATTGAGCGGGTTTAAATAACTTGTGGCGGTGTGCAGTTTTTTTTTACCAATTTACCTTCTCGAGAACTTACTTTTACATTTCGCACCACTTGTTGCTTGAAACGCATTCCATAAGTTTGTTTCGAGGATTCCCCATAGAATGGTCACCTGCTTTCAGGAATACCTGTCAGGTTACGAGTTTAAATAATGCTGCAACAGAGAACGTACTAGCAACTGTTTTCAAACATTAACACCCTTACACACATTACCACCACTTCTCTTTGGATTATTTATTGAATACTTCTCGCGCAAAAATCTAAATGCTTGCGTATACAAAATTGATCACTACTGCTCTAGCGGGAAATCTTTACGGGAAAATTAGCTATTGAAATTTGCTCCATAGACTTAGTTTAAAGTACACGAGTATTAAGGTGTTACAGAGAAAGTGATTTTAGTTGTAAATATGTACACTGAAAATTTGCTTTGTAATAAATGCTGCAACTTGAAATATACTCATGCAGAGGTGTTAAGCTAATCAAAGATTTGCGAGTAATCTTGAGCTTTTATAAGAAACCATCGCGATCTAATTTATATGTGTTATCCTCTAGCCAACTACTTACGGTGTAAAGCTGGATAAAGGTAGACAGTGTGAAAGCAGAAAAGTCACATAACCAGTACTTCGGGGTAGCATATGCTAGAGTGACCTAACCTAATGATTAGTAAAAATTACACAGGCAATCACCAATCATTCAGTGCTCAATGTTTGTTCATTGGGGCACTTATGAGGTGATCGAAACACAATATTAACGTCTATCTGTTATCGAGAATTTACAGGCAGACTGACTGTACTCGTATCTTGAATAAACTAATTCCCATTATTATGTGATGGTGGCAAGCAGGCAGGCAGACAGACAGGCAGGCATAAGAACATAGATTTTCCAGGTTGCCATATTTATCACGTTTTCAACGAACTTTGCTCACATAGTTCTTGCTGAAGAACTCCGTCCCGCGTTTTCCGTAACCTCTTAGTGTGGATGCCTCAAACTTGGCACCAATGTTTATTTCATTTCTATTATTCGAATCGGGTAGTGCCAAATGTAAACACGTAACTTAAAGTTATTATATCAGGAAAAAAAAGAAAAGAGTTCAAGTACTCCCTTTTGTGGCCGAAGCGTTCTAGTGACTAACAACTACGTAATTTTCCTCATCTCACTAGTATGACGCTACTGAAGGGAATATATACACGCTGGCTCAAGACGCTTTTGCATGGCTAATGTTCAAAGCACTTACGTTGGGCAAGAGCGACGCCGACGAGCAATGTCACCAGCAGTGCAGCTGGGTGCAGGAAACAGGACCTCATCTTGGTATCCTGCAGCCACGGTGCGAACCACATGCATTATAATAGCGTCTTAACCACATATACTTCGTGCCCAATGCCGCAAAATAACAAAATATACTCTTCAAGTACAGGTGTATAATTAAGTACAAGGCTGGAAATACGTGATAAGTGGACAGTTTATTGCGTGTGTCCAGTGCTGATTATTGGGCGGTGCCAGTGAAGTAATCTCTACGGCTTTGGCAGAAGCGTATCTTACGGTTTATGCTACGATTGTGAAAGGATTTCGTAATTATAAAGATTTAGTACGGTCCGATTCAATACGCAGCTGGTACTGACATCGCGTAATTCCAGCATCAAACAAACCGAAGATCGACAGCTTGTCCTTCACAAGTTAAAGGTTGTCTCTGGAATAGCTCCCGAAGGTTAAGTTGGAAGGAGAGGGACAAGGTAAGGACCAGGGAACTTACACTGCACAGTGTGATATCCTACATATGGCCAAGCGAAAGAGAGGCACATGAGTTCGGGTTGATCACGTGCACAAGGCACGGAGGAGTGTGCCTATAATGAAGCAAGTTCTTCGCGCTGGGTACCGCAAAAGCGTTCGTCTGTCTCTTGGCTAACCAGGAGTGAGGCCAGGCACACGAGATCTCACCTTCGGTAAAATATGGACCACCAAGTCTTCTTATAGGGCATAGGTAAGTCTGGCACGGTTCCCGAAGCAGGAACTGTAAACACACTTCATAGTCTTCTGAACTGAACGCGCTTGAGAAAGTCAACCATTATAGTGTAAGGGCAGTATGAATAAGTATGTGCTACTCCGAACCACAGTCGACCCAGCAGCGTTGCGTCCCATTGCGATATCATCATCATAGTTTCATGTCCACTGCAAGACGAAGACCCCTCCCAGCGATCTCCGATTACCCCTGTATTGTGCTTGCTGACTCCCAACTTGAGCCTGCAAATTTCCCAATTTCATCACCTCACCTGATTTTCTGCCGTCCTCGACTGCACTTCCCTTCCCTTGCCGCCCATCCTGTAACTCTACCGGTTATATGCCCCCACTGCGATATATTTCACTGTAACTGACACCTTATGACGGATGGAGGCTGTGTTTTTCCTATACTCAGTGTGCAGGCTACTGAGGTGTATTTGAGCAGAAGCTTGATAAATACACGTAAGATGGCGAAACTTTCTTACAGTGCCCACTGTTGACAGGCATAACGATTTCCGGCGATTCAGCTTGGGCAACCTCATCAACTATGTGGTTAACGACGATGCCCACGCCACACCAGTGCCAAGATCCCCCCGAGATGGGGGATCTTGGCTGTGTCCAGCCATATAAAACTCTATACTTGCCACAAAAGAAGAGTGGGAGGATTTCATGACCTGCGCAGTCGACAACGGCCATCCTCGTAACGAGGTTTGCATCCAGAAAGACCCATTTTGCACCTTTCACGAAATCGTCTCGCGCTACCGCTTGGAAAGGATGTGGTTCTTACCTCCCCACCCAAAACTAAACAAACCACAAGCTAGCACGCTCAGAATGCTACAAACCCACACGTACCCCACTCCGCAGTCCCCTAGCAGGATTGACCCAGACTTCCCGCAGTCGTGCCCCAAATGCGGAGCCGATTCATGCTCTTTCGATCAACTATGTGGTTAACCACGATGCCCATGCCACACCAGTGCCAAGATCCCCCCGAGATGGGGGATCTTGGCTGTGTCCAGCCATATAAAACTCTATACTTGCCACAAAAGAAGAGTGGGAGGAATTCCCCAGAAGCGAAAACCAACACATCCAGCTGCAGGCAGTCCAGAGGGCCCACGACATCGCAACGGGACTTCGCCTCCCGGTGCCATCGTGGGCTGAGCCACCGACTTCTGACTTGACCTGAGGGAGCTTTCGGCTACCCCGGGCCAGTTTCTCAGGACTAAATAAAGTGCTTGTCACCGTCCGTGAAGAACATAATCACGACCAGATACGACTCCATATTTATTAGTGGTGAGCGAATATTCCAAGTTTCGAGTACGAATCGAATAGTTAGAATTTGTATGTGTATTCGGAAAATAAGTATTCATTATTTTCATATATTTGTAGCTAACTAATGCACGAGAAGAAGGGGAACCGAGGGGCCCGATTTTTGTTAGTCTCAATTTGAAACCAACAGTCATTGAAGGCGAGGACAGCAGAGGGGGAATTATTTGTTGTTTTTAATTGAAGTGCAGAAGAGACAAGTAAAGAGAAGTGAAAATTAAAAAAAAACAAGAAAACATTAAACCTTGAATGAATATGCACATGCACTCGCAGTGGCATCCCACGATGATCCTTAATCTCCATTTTACCTACGTCAGCTATTATCACTGCGGCCGCGATTCAGAAAATTTACTACTGCAAATAATGTTGCGAAGACATCATTGTCAACACCTGATTTCCCGTATCTTAATTTTCCTTGGAATAACAAATGGTGTCTGACTAGGAAAAGCAAAGTAACGATTACGCGACTATGATGCCAAGTCCCCCCACTGAAGTTGAACCTCCACAGGTCTGGTCTGCCTATATCACCTTTGTGTCCTTGGTGCAATGAGAGCGAATCTCTGCAACACTTCTTTTTGACATGCCGCCGGCTCATTATTCCAAGAAAAAGATTTTTAGAAGAAGCCGTCCGAAACCTCGGTTTGAATTTGACTCTTGCAGTTGTTCTTTCCTTTGGTGCTACCGTAGTTGGTTACAGCCACAGGAACGTTTGTGAAGCCCTCTGTGTCTTTCTGCGCGAGACAAAAGTAAGTGTTTGCTTAAGTTCAAAATATTTCTTATGCTCGCAAAATTTTCTCTGCAATACTTAGATACTTGATCATTGATATCTGCACCAGCAGGCACTTTAAATGAGAACAGCTTTTTTTCACCACCCGATTCATGGCCGATCCCCAACAGTGGGTTGCGCCATTTCACTAGGGAACAAGAACAATAACTTGGAGACCGTAGGAGCCGTACCCCGAGGTTGTGGATTAGGCTCCCACCGACGTCAAGATATTTATACATTTCAATTAAAGCACCAAATTATTTGCAAGAAGCTTTCATTGGCTTTAATTATTAAGGGTTGGCTTCATTTTGTCGCAACCAGCTAAGTATTTCGCAGCAACCGAATCTTAAAGTTAGGTTACTGTCCTCCGTCTGCTAAACGAAGTTTCGTAAATCATCAGAAGTGAGACAACGACAAAAGCTTTCGAGGCAATGCACAAGCAACGTGCATAATGGCAGCTTTTTTTTTTTTTTTGTCGTCTTCGCGGCGGTAACACACATGTCAACCTGCGATTTTTGGTATACGTCATTTAGTCTTTCTGGAAGTCTACTCACGTAGCAGTTTTATCTTTTGCGCTACAACCTGTGATGTTTTTGTTGTAAATGGCACTTTTACGTATGTCTACGGCACGCAAAGTATTCAGCAGCTACTATTCCCT
Organism: Dermacentor silvarum; assembly: GCF_013339745.2. Classification (NCBI taxonomy): domain Eukaryota; kingdom Metazoa; phylum Arthropoda; class Arachnida; order Ixodida; family Ixodidae; genus Dermacentor; species Dermacentor silvarum. The sequence goes on from NC_051155.1 coordinate 53,286,785, forward strand.
TTCACAGCTTCTGATCTTTTTTCGGCAAAACATTTATTTAGCGTTTTTGGAAAGCTACTATTACAGCCGCTATTCTTCCTTGGGAAGCTTGTTCGCCACCAGGTTCTACAGTTATTGAGACGCTATGCGTGCAGTTGTTTAATGACTACTAGCGATTTGGCACTAAAAGTAATCCTTTGTGCCATACAGTTATCCGTATTTTATTGCGGTAGAATTTATATGAATGCTCCAGGCAAATTTTCGCCGGCATCGTCGTTAAGCTCCGTATACAATGCAAGTGCGATAAGATTATATCGCGCCCCGCACGCCGTATGCTGTGCGAAGGTGAGCCCAGAAGGATGGTGGCTTGATGCGCGCCCAGTATTAGAGGTCACGTCATAAAGCGTGCGCCTGGTGAGGGGGGCGGAGGTGAGCGCGCTACTGTGATCAAGCGCGCGCTAGGGGTGGAAGGTGAGCGCGAGTTTCCTCATCCAACCCGGTCAAGCGCCGCCTGCACCCTACTCGGGAGGTAATCTCCGGTGGGTGCAAAGATGGGGTGAGCCCAGATGATGGGTCGTTCAATGTGCGTTGTTTTAGGACTAGTCAAGTTCTGAGAGGCCACGTAATCTGAAGTATCGGAGATGCTTTGAACGGAGCAGCAGTAGAATCGTTCGCTCCCCTCTGTTCGCGCTTGTCTTCACGCCAGCAAGTGTCCGTGGTCGTCGAGTGAGATCTGTCCATGTTTTATTGCAACAGCAATTATATGGATACTCCAAGCGCAGTCGGCGTCGCCTTCGTCGTCGGCGAGCGGTTCCGTATAAAGGCCAACGGAGATAAAATCGTCGCCGCGCGCCGTACGTTGTGTGTGTGGGTGAAAGCGTATACACGAGGGTGAGCCGGCAATCGTGGCTCAATGTAGCGCACGCGAGGGAGGGAGGCAGGCCGGAAGCGCGCGGTCTTCTTTCGCGCGAGGCACGGAGGCGAGGCGACAGAGCAGGAGGGGGGATATGCGCTCTGCTCCGTCGGCTGTAAAGCCCCTTGATAATATGCGCTCTGCTCCGTCGGCTGCATCAAGGGGCTTTAGTCAACTGTAGGGTGCCTCGATGCCAGCGCCGCCGTCGGCGCTGGCATCGAGGCACCCTAGTCGGCTGCTGCTCACAGCGCCGCCGCGCGGGTGCCACATCTGGAAAGCGATCTGCGATGTGGGCGAAGTGCGCGCCCACGCAGGCCTGATCTTCAAAGCGATCTGCGATGGCGACAAATGCATGCGCCGAGTGCCGGTAGCCTCGTATGCGCTGTGCTTTCGATGTTCGCGTTGAAGCGAGACGAGACAACGCGAAGATCAATTTGCTCGCTGCTGCTGGCGTGCTCTCTCACTCCGGTGCTTTCCCAGCGAGTTTCCGTGGTCATCGAGCGAGATGTGTTCATGTTTACCGGTGCGTGCGTGACACCATGCTTGTCTATTTAGTTAGTAAGCGAATGTTTACAACTTTATACGGCCCATTAAACTACTATCATTGCTTCGTATAGCTCGACTAATTTGCTATCACAATCGATGCTCCGCCTTTGCTACTTTGCTACACATTTGCTACTTTGACAGTATCTATCTAGCCGCCTACGTCTTTGTGCTCTCACGGTCGTTTCGTTAACTTTGTATGTACAAAAATTGGCATATTATTACAGGAGTATATGACGAACATAAATGATATGTCATGACATGAATGTCATGAAATGCTTGTCATGTAGGTCATGAAATAGTCGCCTGCATCTCGGTGCTCTCATGGTCGTTTCGTTAACTTGGTAGGTTCCAAAATTGGCATACTATGACCGGAGTGTATGAAGACAATAAGTGATAGGTCATGACATAAATGTCATGACAGGCGTGTCAGGTAGGTCATGACAATGACCCAGCGAAAAAGTATAACATTGAAAAACCACTTAAATGTGTTCGGACTGGGTACTAAGGGAAGGAAACAGTAAAAGATGCTGGTAGAAGTCATAGTTATGAGCATGACTGAGCAAACATGACGACAACTCAGCGAAAAAAAATGACACTCAAAAACCACTGGCATAGCTTCGGATCTGGGCTCTAAGTGAAGGAAACACTAAAGGATGCTGGTAGAAGTCATAGTCATGAGCATGACTCAGAAAAGTGACAATGACTCAGCGAAAAAAGATTAACTCTCAAAAACCATTGAAATGGGTTCGGACGTGGGTACTAAGTGAACTAAACACTACAGGATGGTGGTAGAAGTCATAGTCATGAGCATGACTGAGCAATAGTGACAATGACTCGGCCAAAAAAGATTAACAGTCAAAAACCAATGGAATGGGTTCGGATGTGGTACTAAGTGAAGAAAACACTAAAGTATGCTGGTAGAAGTCATAGTCATGAGCATGACTCAGCAAAAATGACAATGACTGAGCGAAAAAAAATTTACCCTCAAAAACCACGGGAATGGGTTCGGATGTGGGCACTAAGTCAATGAATCACTAAAGGATGTTAGTAGAAATCATAGTCATGACCATGACTGAGAAAAAATGACGATGACCTAACGAAAAAAGATTAACACTTGAAACCCACTGAAATAGGTTCGGACGTGGACAAGTGAGAATGACTCAGCGAAAAAAGATTAACACTCAAAAACCAATGGAATGGGTTGGGATGCGGTACTAACGGAAGAAAAAGGCTAAAAGTTGATGGTCAAAGTCATAGTGATGATCATGACAAAGGCTTTGGCCTTAAGGTTTCTTAGGTGTAGCATAAGGGACTCCTGAGGACTCATGACATGAATGTCATGACATGTGTGTCAAGTAGATCATGAAAGAGCCGCCTACAACTTGGGGCTGTCATGGTGGTTTCGTTAACTTGGTAGGCTCCCCGCACACTGCTTCGCATAGCATCGATTCCCACTGGGCGTGGGATCTGCCAGCTTTTTGCCGGTGGTTTCATTTTGCCTGGAAAAAAAGTAAGAAAGGCTCTTCTCAATTTAGTGCAGCAACAATGAGCGGTAATAATGGCTGGGTATTGTGAAGTAAAGTTTGCTAAAATTGATGAAATGTGTTGCTAATTCTGACTTTTTATATGTGGATGCCACGATTTCCAGGCTTCTTGAATGGGGGAAGGGGGGGGATCTATTCATAGTTCCAAAGAAACCTTTGTACAAACACGTGGTTTCAATCATGCAGTCGTTGAAGAACAGGAAATGCTGTAAAAAAGACGAAAGCTAGCACTAGGCCGCGCAAAGCTCAAGACACGGCGAAGCTGGCCGATTGATGGCGTCTTGATGGCTTACGTAGCATGTTGGCGCATGCGCACCACCACCGTAACAAAATCTCTCGTGGCCTCGCAAGATGGACTCACGGCAAGTTCTCCACAGTCGTACTTCGCCAAGCTTTGTAGAATCCACGCACCAGCATCCTCTTCATGCATGCAGTAGGCTCACTGCGCGTTGCATAGCGCAACTCAACACAGACACCGCGTTCCAATGCCGACACCGCGCTCCACCGCGTTGCAATGCCGACAACGCGTTCCAGCAGACCCGCTCCGTGAATGCGTCTCTCTCTCTCTCTCTCTCTCATTTTCTTTATCTCTCTCCCGAGCATAGGGCACAAAACCTCTTCTTCACCTCGCAGAGCATTGGCACGAGCGCATGTGAACGCGCCAGCTGAGGACGAAGACGCTCGAACGCAATCATATGGTTCGCCTAAATGCTTGTTCTGTAAGCGTGGCTGTATAGCATAGTGGTTACGATGCCCTCCTTGTCACCGTGGGTACGCGGGCTCGAATCCCGCCTCGACAAGAAAGCTTACTTTCTTTTATTTGTTTCTTAATTGCTGATGATGTACTGCTGTACATCATCAGCAATGTTGCAACAAGAAAGCAAGAAAGAAAGAAAGTTACCTGAAAGAAAGAAAGTTAAAAGAAAAAAAGGATGTGAGCCTGTCGGGCTACACACCCCACATCACGAAAAGTCCAGATGGCAGCGGTATCTGTACGTTGGTGTCTAACCAGTACACTTCAATCACGCACAATCTACACATGAGACACAGCAAGGTTGAACACTCTCTGATAGAGATCATACCAGGCAGCAAGCTAAGAAACAGCATCTTCATACTTCACATATATATAGCTCTCCAAAAGGTAGGCGCACTCGCTTCACCACGTTGTTATCGAAAGCCATTACGATCGCTAGCAATGCGGGCGCACCCATAGTGATAGCGGGGGATTTCAACGCACCCCATCACGCTTGGGGCTACCCTCGCACCACTGCCAAAGGAGCCGAGCTCTGGCAAGCGGCCTCGGATCTACACCTCACTCTGGTAACGGACCCCGCGTTTCCTACCCACACTGGAAATTCTTGCTCTAGGGATACCACCCCTGACCTCACTTTTGTTGCAACGACGGGAGAGGTCTCATGGTCTAACAGGGCCGAGGACTTGGGGAGCGACCACTATATTCTGAGTACAACATTACAAGTTCAGGGCAAACCCCCTAGAACTTTCAAGTTCACAGACTGGGACCTCTTCCGTAAGATCAGATCTAGGAACACGCATGAAGGCAATGTCCCACCGGATTTAGCCAAGTGGCTATCTCAGCTTGGCGAAGACGTCAAGTTCGCCACCAAAATGATCAAGACTGATCTTAAGGTCAGTAAAATGGATAGCAGGCTTGCTCATCTTTTTGAGGCAAAAAGCGCCCTCGTTACCAAGTGGAAAGCACACCGCCTGAATCGCAGACTACACAAGGGCATAGCGAGTCTTAATAAGGACATATCCGTACACCATCAGACGCTGGAGAAACAGCATTGGGACGAAATTTGCAACACGGTGGATGGGCAAATGAGGGTGGGGGGGGGAGTGGAACTTCCTCAATCACCTGCTGCAGGAGACCAAATCTAAATCCACACAAACACGTCTGGTAAACAGAGTACTACACTCGGCAAGAAAAGCGAAATCGGACGCGGCAATAATGGAGTCTTTAGCCCGAAGATACCTCCCTTTGGCTATAGCCCGACCTCCTTCTGGCTACCCGCAATACACGGGATCACCAGCCGTCGAGATGGACAAGCCCTTCCAGGAAGCAGAGGTCCGGAACGCGTTAACCAATCTTAACGGGAAATCCGCCCCCGGCCCAGACGGCATCACGAACCAGATGATACGTAATCTAGACGACGATTCTATCACCATCCTCACCAAAGAAATCAATCGTATTTGAGAGGGGGGAGCTTTCACCGAGCACTGGAAAATGGCGTCAGTCATTCTCATCCCTAAACCGGGCTGGAGTCCCAGTCTTAACAACTTGAGACCGATTTCCCTCACGTCTTATATAGGCAAGGTCGCCGAGTACATCATCAACGATCGCATATCGAAACATATTGAGTAAACAAACCTCTTCCCTTTCAACATGATAGGTTTCAGACCACACCTATCGACTGAGGACGTCATGAAAATGCTGAAACATCACATTATAGATCAGGAGACAAAGGACGTTAGGGCCATTCTCTGCCTTGATCTAGAGAAGGCCTTTGACAATGTTTCGCACTCCCACATACTCGAATCCATCTCTCGCCTCAACCTAGGAACCAATTTTCACAAGTTCGCCAGCTCGTTCTTTAGGGATAGAAGAGCCGCTATCAAGCTAGGGGACCTCAAGTCTGAGCCCTACGATCTGGGTTCCTTCGGCACTCCGCAGGGCTCAGTCGTCTCCCCGCTGCTGTTTAACATTGCCATGTGCGGAGTTGCTGCCGAGTTCTCAAGCCTGGACGGCATCAAGTACTCCCTCTACGCGGACGATATTACCATATGGAGTGTCGGTGGCTCGGAGGGCTGCGTGGAGAGAGCTCCCTTCAAGAGGCCGTCGACTGTGTTGAAGTGTACATCAAGGAAATGGGTCTCAAGCTGTCACCGTCAAAGTCCGAACTTCTTTTATATGGGCCCACGAAAAGGGGTCCTGAACTCAAAAACTGGAAACCACTGGCCGACTTCGACATTAGGCTGCACACGGCTGCGGGGAAGCGGATCCCGGGGGTGGATTTCATACGTGTCCTGGGCATGATCATCGAAGCCAACGGAAAGAGTGGCCGCAGGATCGACCGTATGACTTCCAAGGCTGAAGGATCTCCAACAATCGGGGAGATCTCCAACAATTCGGGAGGACAACCTCCTCAGACTGTTCCATGTCTTTTTGATGAGCCACATAAGCTATGTCGCATCCATGCACAAGTGGAAACACTACGAGTGAACTAAATTAAACACTCTCATTCGAAAAAGCATCAAGAGAGTCCTAGGTCTTCCGATGCGCACGAGCACAGAGAAACTGATGGACCTTGGAGTCCACAATACGCTTGAAGAAGTCATCGAGGCTCAGCAAACGGCGCAGGTTGCCAGGCTTTCAATTACATCAGCAGGGAGAAAGATCCTGATTGATACGGGACACAACCCCCTCACGCTCGAAGTGCAAAACACGCATCTCTCTGATCGCATGAGATCTTGCATCAAGGTCTCTCCCCTTGCACGAAATATGCACCCACAATACAACGTGGGCAGGCGTGTCGCTCGAGCCTCCTCTCTTAGCTCCCGCTCACGCCCACTCTCCGCTTGCATGCTTTGTCGATGCCGCCCAGACGGCGCTTCCGCTCACTTTGCAGTAGTATCCACAGATACTAAGGGTCGGATTCTATCCTCAGCATCGGTTCGAACCTCTTCTTCTCACAAAGCAGAGCAGATGGCCATCGCACTCGCTCTCCTTGATCCGCAAAGAACAGATATTTACACTGACTCTAGATCCGCTGCTAGAGCCTTCGCTTCTGCAAGGAAGTTTTTAGAACTCTCGCTCACAAGGAACTAGCACACCACACCATCACTTGGTTCCCTGCTCATCTTGGCTCAAGGGTCGGGGCCTTTCCAATGTCAACGAGCTAGCCCACTCCCAAGCGCGAAGTCTCACTTGCCGCGCCGGGACTTCCAAGGCTCCGGCCGTCAGTGCGGCGGGCACCGGGACTTGCGCGGCTCAGGCGGAGGAACCAGCCCCCAGCCTTGATTTTAGGGACATTTTGACGACTTTCAACGAGGTCACGAAACACTAAATAGGCCGTAGGTCCTTCCCACTCCCACACGAAAAGTTGTCACTGTCACAGGCAATCTCTTTTCGCATGCTTCTCCATTTACAGCCTCTCCATTTACAGTGACTACTCAGACATTTCAGAACATTGTCCAGAATGTAACGATCGCAGTGATTTCAGACACATGCTCTGGAGGTGCCCCTCTTTACAGGGAAAGCATCACGACTTCTCTGAAGATGAATTTGATTCCAGGATCAAGAGCCCGCTCCTACTACAACAACTTCAGGCTGTCCAGAAGGACCACGACGCGGCGGTGAGGCTAGGCTTCCCCGTCCCTACGTAGGAGCGGCCCGCGATCCTCCCCCATATAAAACGGGGGCGGGTTCCTTCAGGACCTCAGTAAAGTTCTTTATCTATCTATCTATTTATCTATCATTGCTGATGACAAGTTTCTTGATACGAACCACAAATTACGGCTGGCTTAAACAGCTTCGCCGTTAATAACCTATGCTTTGTATGTATTTAAAGTGTATTCGATGTTACTTCACCCGATGCCCGGTTTTCAGAGGTGCTCAACCACCAACAGTACAACGCCGTGGTAAATCTATAGCAGCGGTCAGTCCCGCGCGCTTGGTAACTTGTCTAGTACTATTTCTTCCACCATATTCTGGAAGAATACATGTAAAGTATTCATGGACACAAAAACGCAATATTTGTTTTCTTTGTGTGCAAAAATATCGTAACGTTAATAAAATTATTGTAAGTAATACGTAATTTCTTAATCGCGAGAACTTCTGCTTCGTGAAGTCAGTGGTGCAATGTTAAAAGGCCAGTGTTGCCTGCATTCAAAACTGCCTGCGCATGCGTCAGGAAATAAAAAAAGTTGATAACTAAAGCTGATAACAAAACAAGGCATCTCACGAACCAGAATTGAAGATAATTTTGAAAGATTCTCGTATACAGTTTCGACGTAGTGCATTAATTAGCTTGCTAATAAGGCTGAAACTATTTATACACCCGGTCGCAATATCACAATCTTTTACGGATGAATACAATGCTTCATCAAGTCGAATGCTTTATTATTGTCACACACAAAAAAAACGAAAAAAAAACTAAACAATTACGATTTGGTTATAGCGTAAATATCAAATTTCTTGCGGTAGCTCAGTAACTTGGGATGAACTTACCCTAAGCCATACTAACTGGAACTAATAATATTGTTTGTCTTAAAACGTTTTTACAGCTATACGTTTCTTGTAAGCGTGGTTATTTATATCGTTATGGAAGGGTAATTTGACTTTAAAAATAATGGGCTTTCTGATGTAGTAACACTTCCAATTCGTTGGTGCTAAGGATAGGTACTTGTTATACAAGAGTTGTTCGATAAAGACAGGCTGATTATCTGAAATATTATTTCTGAAAGTTATTCATCGACACGTTTCTCCCTTTCTATATGCTGCCAAGAAAATTTAAATTCACGCGTCCCACCGTTTCCACCAAGACTAGATATCATGAGTGAAGCCATCTTTTGTCACCTTCTTAAAGATCACCTCCTATATCTTACCGAGGTTCTTGTTCCATGTCCTTTTTTTACCATGATGTGAGGTACATAAAAAAGTAGGAGAGGGCCGCATCTTAATTGACTGTAAAACGGGCAAGGAGATCATTGCAATGCTTCTGGGAGTAGGAAAAAAAAGAAAGAAAGAAAACTTCTTTGACACGGAACAAGACATGGACCAAGACATGGATCAAGATATGGATGTAGCCCACTTCTCCGTAACCATTAACGATGCTTTCCGTCCGGTAATATGCGTGCGTGCTAACAAGTATAGTTACTATACTTTTGATGGAATTATACATTTAGAAAAAGTATAGTTCCATCAGAATACTTTGCCGAAAATATCGCGACGTCACCTCCAGAGTTAACGTATTGCACACTCACTTTGATCCGCGATTCTTCGACGAACTCGGTCGCTACGAATCCTACAGACGGCTGTCACTCGCCGCTAGCTCACAACCGCATAGAGGGAGCAACAGGTTGGCCGCGTGCTTTTATATTCAGAGGTAGCGGCACACTATGCGCGTGCGTCTATGGGGAAAGAAAAACCGGAAAAGCCCGTGATTGCGCCTCGCCGTGAGACATACTTCAGGAGGAGCATACGGCAAGTGAAATTTGATGGAAAGAAGGGGATTGGCACGCGTCCATGTGGCCGACGCCAGTAGCTTTGCGGTGGCTGCCTTCCAAGTCCTCCTCGCCCGTCCCGTGTCGGCGGTCGCAGCCCTCTCATCGCACGACACTGGCGCACGTGCACGCGCATTGCGCGTTTAGTGCACAATTTCGCTCGAGTGCGGAGAAGGAAGCGGCAATCAAAGGTGCTCGCAAAAATACCGGCATGGGACCTGTATAGTTGTCGCGAAAAAAAGCTTTTATTTGGCGAAGCTATAAACGCGGCTCAATAAATTTATTCCTTGTTAGGAGTAGCTTTAGCTGGCATCACGATACCGTTGTTGTCTACGTGTTGTTGTTTTTTTCTGAGAATTTCCAGTTTGGGAAGTCTTCGTAAAATTAGGGTTCATGTTCCTTATACGGGAGCTAAATTGGAGGAAAAACAATCATTCGTTCGACCAACGCGGTCGAAGAATCGCGCTGGGGAAAGGGCTCGTTTTCGAAGTGCCGATTCTAGCGTGAGGGCTTCCGAAGGCCAGGCGAAACGTCAGGGAAGAGCCGCCGACCCAGAGTTGCGGGAGCGTGATGTTGAGGCCGAACGTCAGCGTCTGTCTAGCTCTCCAGGAACCCGACAACGGTGGTGCACGCCTCGGCAACGCTAGTGCAACTTCCCCGGTGCGATGACCAGGTTTCAAGGCGAGCTTCGGAGCCAGATGCAGTGCGTGTGACCGGCTGTGGTTCGAGCACAACGTGGTACTCGTCAGTGCAATTCGTTCGGAGGAACACTGAAGAAACGCACGACAAGCTTCGCTTACTGCCATTTCCTTGACGGGGGAAGGGCTCCTAATCTTTTAACTGGACTTACCCACTAATTCTACAGTGTTTTGATTCTTCGACCAACGCGGGAGTGCATGGGTATAGCGAATTGTCTGCATCGTCACTCACACCGTTTGCTGTTGTCTGTTTTAAATACTGTGGTTTTACCACGATATGATTATCATGCGCTCCTTGGAAGGGGAACTCTGGATTAATTTCACCCTCCTGAGGTTTCTTTAACGTGCATCCAATGCACTGGCCTTTTTTAAATTTTGTTTTCTTTTTTGCATTTTGCATTTTGCCCACATCGAAATGCAGTCGCTGGGGCCGGGATTTGATCCCGCGACCTGGGTTCAGCAGCGAAAACACCATAGCCACCACGCCACCCCGGCGGTTGTGTTTTGCCACTTTCAATATCGAGGTTCATCGCTGCGTCATCGTCTCAATCTGCTAAAAATACGGAGAGTGCCGCGGGCGCCGCCGCTAAGAACTCACAACGAAAGTCCACTTCAGGATGCCGCTCGCCGGCACTGCTTAATTTCTATTACACGCCGGTGAGCTTAACTAAAATAAGAAATTAGATCATCATCATCAGTCTATTTTATGTCCACTGCAGGACGAAGGCCTTTCCCGGCGATCTCCAATTAGCCCTGTCTTGCGCTAGCTGATTCCAACTTCCACCTGCAAATTTCCTAATTTCATCACCCCACCTAGCTTTCGGCCGTCCTCGATTGCGCTTCCCTTCTCTTGGTATCCATTCTGTAATTCGAATGTTCCACGGGTTATCCACACTGCGCACTACATGGCCTGCCCAGTTCCATTTTTCTTTCTTAATGTCAACTAGAATATCCGCTATGCCCGTTTGCTCTTTGATCCACACCGCTCTCTTCCTGCCTCTTAACGTTACGCCTAACATTTTTTTTCGTTCCATCGCTCTTTGTGCGGTCCTTAACCTGATCTCGAGATTTGTTAACCTCCAAGTTTCTGCCCCATATGCTAGCACCGGTTGCACTTTTCTTTTCAACGACAGTGGTAAGCTCCCAGTCAAGATTTGGCAATGCCTGCCGTAATATATAAGAAATTAGATGTACGCGTATGTAGCATAAACATAAAATGACCAACCCTTCCCCAACCGGAAAATGGGGGTAAGCGAAGCTTGTCGCGTGTTTCTTCGGTGTTCTCCGGGAACGAATTGCACTGACGATCGAGTACCACGATGTGCTCGAACCAAAACCAGTCACACGCACTGCAGCTGGATCCGAAGTTCCGGTTGAGAAACTCGCGTTGAAACCTGGTCATCGCACCGGGGAAGTTGCGCTAGCGTTGCCGAGGCATGCACCACCGTTGTCGGATTCCTGGAGGGCTAGACGACGTTGACGTTCGGCCTCAACATCACGCTCCCGCAACTCTGGGTCGGCGGCTCTTCCCTGACGTTTCGCCTGGCCTTCAGAAGCCCTCACGCTAGAATCGGCACATCGAAAACGAGCCCTTTCCCCAGCGCGTTCATTCTGGATGGAGTTCCATGAAATTTCTTCGAAATTAAATTTGTCCGTCACGTAAGACAATGAATAGCTCATACCCCCTTAAGCAATGACTCATCCCCCTGTAAACGCGGCCTCCCCATTACGACGACCAAAGAGAAGTGAAATTCTACGCTGGAATGATTTGCGGCAACGCAGCCAGCTGTGGAAGCAGACGACGACGACGAACGCGGGAGCAGTGGCACGAGCGCGTGCCGGCCACCTGTGCAACTCTGGGAGCAGCTGGTTTTTTTTTTTTTTTTTTTTTTTTTTTCGCCGGCACACGCTAGCGTAAGCAAGCTTGGTTTGAAAAAGCGGCGAAACAACACTGCTACACGTTGTTGACCTACCCTCAATTTATAACTTCGTGCACCTGAAGGGGCATTTGATAGAGAAGAAGAGACCATTCGACCATAATCATCATCATCATCGTCAGCGTACTTATGTCTACTGCAGGACGAAGGCCTCACCCAGCGATCTCCATTTACCCTTGTCTTGCGCCATCTGAGGTATATCCTATGCCTGCAAATTTCTTAATTTCATAACACCACGTCGTTTTCTGCCGTCATCGGCCGTGCTTATATTCTCCCGGCACCAATTCTGTTACTTTAACCCACCACCGATTATTCGCCTCACAGATTACGTCCAGCCCAGCTCCATCTTGTTTTCTCCGATTGTCAACTAGAGTATCATTAGCCCCGTTTGCGCTCCGATGCACACCGCTGTCTTTTTGTCCCTGGTGTGACCACTCGGTATTTATCGCTTTGATTTAGCACTTTACCCACAGCGCCATGACGGACATCACATTGGGGGGGGGGGGGGGGGAGGTTATAGTACAACGAAGGGGAAACAAAGAAAGAAATACAGGCGAATTGTAACGTGCATAACACAATATGATAACACTCACACACGCGCACAAAAAAAAAAAACACTGCAAGAATGAACTTTAGCACGTCACAGGGCCGAGCAATTACAGAAAAAAGTTCTTTGAATTCAAAACAAATGCATTTTCGCATCATATACATTGCTTACGTAAATGACTTATTGGAGCAACGAAAAAAAGTTATTGTTTACGGGGGTGATGGCGACATCTCGGGGCAGCTGGTTCCAATCCGAAATTGTCCGGGGAAAAATGACATATTAAATCTTACAGTTTTGCACCTTATTTCTTTAAATTTGTTGACATGGTCTCGGCGTAAAGAAACATAATCAGGAGGAAGTAAGTACCTTTCGCGCCGTGTAACTGCTTCAGAATAAAAAATATTATGAAGAAATTTCAGTCGTAGCATCTTCCTACGTTCCTCTAATGAAATCCACCCAAGGTTCTGCTTAGCACGTGTTACACTGAACTGTCGTGTAATTTTCATAAACTTATAGAACCCCTAAATTTTGCGCTCTTTCGATTCGCTGATTGCCATTCTTGAGTCAAGGATCACACACGGTACAGCCGTAATCAAGTGTGGACCTGATATATGCTTTTCACAATAGCTGTTTAATTTGTGCAGGAAACCGCTTAGTATCTTAATGCAGCAAACCTAATGTCTGGCATGTTATGGGTGTAATTTTTTCAATGTGGCGGCGCCATGATAAGTCGGGTTCACGCCATGGTATCTGCACTCGCACACGGGATTTAGTTCAGTAGCGTTTACGAAGTACTTGTAATCGTGGGTGGCTCGCCTTTTGGTAAACAACATGCGCACTGTTTTTTTTTTTTTTTTGGTAATTTATATGCATGCCCGAAGTGCTGCACTACTCAACTACGCTGTTCAACTCATGTTGCAAAACGGCACAGTCCTGTTGATTAGACATAATGCGATAAATCCCACAATCGCCGGCGAACAGGGGCACATGGGAAGATAAGTCATCATCGATATCATTCATATACAGGGTGTTTCAGCGAACACTTTCAAAAAATCCTAAAGGTAGGTTTTTTGAGAAAAATACGAATTATCTTAAGGAGGAAGCTTTCAGGTTCGGCGGACGTCAGAAATTATGACAAACATGCGAATCACATAGGTAATTAACTAAAATTGCCTAAAGAACTTTTTAATTAGCGACGTTTGGCGGTTATTGCCAATGGCGAGCTTGTAGCTACGGAGACGACGATGCCGTACAAGTTTTTAAAGCAAAGAAAAAGTCACTCTGTAAAGCCCTACAGCCCGCGAAAATCAAGTATTTTTTCCCCCGTGAAACCGAAACGCGGCGAACATGGTGCGCCGGAAATCTGGTGCAAACGCAACGTCCGCTGATGACGTGTTGCGGGGACAGCGGCGCCCAATTCGAAATGTCTGTGATGATTCCCCAGGCTAGGGAGCCTCAACGCTCAGCTTAGACCACGGCTGGCGTTATCTTTTCTTTCGTTGGTAAGCGCAAGAAAGATTCTAGCCATCGCCCACTACACGGTCACCCGCTTTGGGAGCCCTGGTAGGCGTTGCCGGCAGGTTTGCGATTTCTTTCTTTCTTTTTTTTTTTGTCTCGACCACTTCTGACGTCGCTACATGACGAGCTAGATGTGAGGCGTCACCTTCCGTTCATTCACTCGTTGGGTTCATCTGCTGTTTTTTATATATAATCGCTGCGTGTTAGGAAGCGTATGAGGCAAAGGAAAGGTTCGTTTGCGCAGCAAGGAGGATGTTTGCAGCAGTGGCTGCATGCTGTTAGTTCTTGTGGCTTGTAGCGCCAGTTTTACAAACGCGTTGGCGTTTCCCTTTAATGTGCGTGTTTTCGGGGTTCGCGTGTGACATAGCGATTGCATTACCACTGGACTACCATTGCATTACCAGTTCGTTTCAGGATCAAGGTTTCAACGCCGCAGCGTTAATATTGTGCAAATGGCCGCGCCAGCGCAACTCCAGTACTCCGTTGCCGAGAAAGTGGACATTGTGCTGGCTTATGTGAGCGCGCAAAAGGACGCGGAGCTGGCATCGATGCTGTATGCTGCCCAACATCCTGGCTGTCGTGTGCCAGCTCGCCCCACATTCGTATCGATATTTAATCGGTTTAGGACCACAGGATCAGTCCATGCACAGAAAAGGAAGCGACCAGCCAGTGCAACCGATGATTTTGACAGCGATGTACTGGCATACGTCGCTGTCAGGCCGGAAGCAAGCGTCAGGGAAATTGCCAGTGCATATGGAGCAAGCCCAGCTTCAGTTTGGAGGTCACTTTCAAGACACAGCTACCACCCATATCATGTGTGTCTTCACCAAGAGCTGAGACCAAGCGACTTTCAAAAACGGCTCGATTTTTGCAACTGGTGCCTTATTCAATGCGACGAAGATCCTGAATTTCTAAACAGAGTGATTTGGACTGACGAGGCCCAATTTTGTAGGGATTCGAATGTCAATTTGCACAACGCACATTATTGGTGCGATCAAATCCCCACTGGCTTCGTGAGCATAAGCACCAGGTAAGGTGGTCAGTGAACGTATGGTGTGGCATTTATAACGGCCGTATTGTTGGTCCTTACTTCATCGACGGAAAACTTACTGGAAAGAAGTACGTAGAGTGCGTATTGAAGGGCGTCGTCTCCGAGTTTGCCTCAGAGTTACCACTGGCTGCGCTGAAAAAAATGTGGTTCCAGCACGACGGAGCCCCACCGCATTTTTCTTCACAGGCTCGTAAATTCATTGACGAGTCCTTTCGGAACCAGTTGATTGGGTGTGGTGGAAGCACACCCTGGCCGCCTAGGTCACCCGATTTGTCACCCTTGGACTTTTTTCTCTGGGGATATGTTAAAAATGAGGTTTTCAAGACTGGAACCAGCCAACATCGTGGATATGAAGCAACGTGTGAGAATCTCCCTCGATAACATTTCCAGACAGATGCTTTTATCTACTAGTGAACTCCATGAAAGAGCGCCTTCATCTGTGCATCGCAATGGACGGAAAACAATTTGAGCACATCATTTAAATATTTTGTGTTGTCCAAAATGATATTACTCTCGCGGAGAGTCCGAATAGGCCTACAACCAAATGAAAGATAGTAATAAACTATGTTTGTCCATTAATGTTTGTTACATTACTCAAAACTGCTAAACATAGTATGAAGTCAAGATTTCCTAATCCTCGGCCAGCACTTACAACAATTGTGAAGCCCATACCATGTAAAATTAACTCCCGTCACGATATCGGCACCGCTAAAGAAACTCTGCACTGTCACAAAAGCATGGTTTTATTCTTTCAACGAAGCTAGCGTAATGTGTATGGAAATTAAAGGACTGCTTCCGGAGGCAACTGCACTGGCAGAGCGTCAGGCCAGCGCCCAACAGCATCTTAAGATCGACAACTGCGTCGTGGGCGATGGCTAGAATCTTGCTTGCGCCTACCAACGAAAGAAAAGATAACGCCAGCCGTGGTCTAAGCTGAGCGTTGAGGCTCCCTAGCCTGGGGAATCATCACAGACATTTCGAATTGGGCGCCGCAGTCCCCGCAACACGTCATCAGCGGACGTTGCGTTTGCACCAGATTTCCGGCGCACCATGTTCGCCGCGTTTCGGTTTCACGAGGGAAAAAATACTTGATTTTCGCGGGCTGTAGGGCTTTACAGAGTGACTTTTTCTTTGCTTTAAAAACTTGTACGGCATCGTCGTCTCCGTAGCTACAAACTCGCCATTGGCAATAACCGCCAAACGTCGCTAATTAAAAAGTTCGTTAGGCAATTTTAGTTAATTACCTATGTGATTCGCATGTTTGTCATAATTTCTGACGTCCGCCGAACCTGAAAGCTTCCTCCTTAAGATAATTCGTATTTTTCTCAAAAAACCTACCTTTAGGATTTTTTGAAAGTGTTCGCTGAAACACCCTGTATATTAAAACAGCAAGGGACCCAAAACGGACTCCTGCGGCACTCCTGATGTCACATCAACCTCATGTAGATCTTTTGTTGTTTATTAACTACGCGCTGACATATAGTACTTAAGTATTCTTCGATCCAGGAAATTACCAAGTAATTAATACAATACCATGAATGTTTTTCAAGCAATAAATGATCAGGTACAACAACGAATGCCTTCTGGAAATCCAAGAAAATGGCATCAACAGAGCAACCCACGTCTGCTGCACTTGCTAAATCATGTGTTAGTTCAGTTAGTTGGGCGATCGATGAATAGCCACGTCTAAAACCATGTTTATTATAGGGCTTAGCAATGCGTAGGTGTCGAGGTGGTTCATAATACTAGCAAACAAGGCGTGTTCAAAAATTTTACATACGCAACTTGTTAAAGAAATAGGTCGATAATTGGATACAGTTCTACGTGGTCCCGATTTGTGTACAGGTACAACATTGGCTATATTCCAGTCATCAGGCAGGGTGCTTAGTTCTAAAGATTTAGTAAAAATGACATGCAGATATCGAGACACAGAAGGAGCGCATAAGGAGCACATAAGGAGAGAAAAACAGGAGGAAAATCATCAGGCCCAGCCGTCTTAGGCGCTTGAGTAACAATTCAATTTCCTTTGAGTCAATGACAACATTATGCATACGTTCAGTACATTTTCTGTCATAGTTCAGAAACATTTCTCTGTCATGAGAGTACCCCCCAAATACCGACCCAAAGGAGTAATTAAGGCAATTGGCTTTAGGCGTGCTATAGTGAACAACTGTGTCATTATGATTAAGGGAGGGTACTAAAATTTCGTCTTTGCGGTTTGTTCGGATAAAATTCCAAAATTCTTTAGACTGATCCTTCATTGGAGAATTTAAAGAGTCAAAATAGGCGTCTTTTTATTGTTTGGTACCACTCTTTAATTTGTTTGTCGCTCTTTTTAGTTCTTCTTTCTTGAAGGATGACGGATTTCTTTTATAAGCTACACATATAAGCATCCTTTCTTCTCCGAGCAAGTCTGCGTACTTCCTTTGTGAACCACGGCTTGCTTTTACTACGCCTTGATGTCAGCCACCATGACGGCACAAATTGCTCACGCAACGCAAACATATTGCTCTTGAATACGCACCAGAGTTCAATGACACCATCCGATTTCGCAAGCGTTAAAAATGTGCCAAAATATGCGTCCAGTGCAGATGACATTTCGTTTACGCGCGCTTTCTGATAGCTGTAAATACGCCAGCCTCCGCTACTTATTATCTTTGCATATCTAAGATTCATCTCGCACAGAAGAACACTGTGATCAGCTATGCCCGGTAATACAATCACGGATTCTATTGCTGAGGGCAGGTTGCTATAGAGAAGATATAACACATTCCGGTAACGAGTTGGCTGTCTCACTAGCTGTGATATAGCAAAGGAACTGCATATATTTATCATTTCCTTGCCCGTCATATCACCTGCACTAGACACAATGCCTTGGTTGGACCTCTCGATCCCAAGCAGGTTAAAATCACCACCGATAACAAGACACTTGGCATTACCTGCTTTAACTGTATTTGCTAGGTCGGCCAGTACTTCAATTTGACTTCCAGGGGGTCGTTAAAATGAACATACGCAGAGTGATTTTCCATTGTCCAATCTAATTTCGGCTCAAACAGCCTCGCTTTCCTTACATCAATATCTATCTTACGGGAAAAAATATTTTTATCCATTAGATGAAAGACGCCACCCTCCCGGCTATTACGATCTTTTCGATAACAAGTGTACTGACGTGGGAAAACATCGTAGTCACTAATATCATTGTTGAGCCATGAATCAGATCCAAGGAGTGCAGAAGGGGCAGTCATATCAAGCAAACCAGCGAATGCATTGGCTTTATTCTTTATTCTTCTGCAGTTAAGAATTAGTAAGGAAAAAGCACTCTTAGATGCTCGTCGTTGTCAAGTAGCCTGCACGACTTGTCCTAAGGACGCGTCATATACATGCCTCACATTATTTACGAACAGGTTGTCGTGCCTTAGTTTAACCTTGTCACCTTCAGTTTTGTTAGCTTTGGTATAATTGCACAGCCGCTTCCTTTTATTTTGCACGTTTTCCGAAAAATCTTGCGATATGCTGATCTTCTTCCCTTTTAGTTTCTTTAACATTTGCAAGAAGGCCGTAAGAAGCGAGCGCGCGCGCCAGTCGAGCCCGGCCGTGCACTGCTGCGCACTTCTCCAGGTTTCACGTCAGGGGAGCTGCGTTAGCGCTGGATTTAAACTACACATGCGCAGAATTTCTCCTTTGGCTGGCGCGCGCTGCTGCGTCGGGGCAAGGCGTGCGCGGACCCCCGTCTCTCGGAAAGGCTGACCGCAGCCCCGGCTGCTGGGCCCAAGCCAGGTCAGCGGCGCCGCGCTGGCTGCTTGCGCATTCGACGCTCGTCAGTGCTCCAGGTGTGACCGGCGGCGATGGAACGCTAGGCCTAGCCTCCACGCACAATCGCGACGCTTAAGCCCGCATGTACCCTTGGGCTAGAGTGTACTAGATAATGGTCGAGTGGGACGAGCGTCTGGGGCGGCGCATGCTTTGCAGTGAGACGCCCGACGTGGAAAAATACTGTGGCGGCGCTGCGATCGAACTGGATTAGGCCGCATCAAGGTCGCGCCGTTGGAAACTGCTGGCGATACTGCTCGGCAGGGTCATTCTCACTACTTCGCGTGCTGGTATTTGTGTTAAGACTTCTCAAATGGTGTTCATAATCGAATATGACATGTATATATGTCTTAAGAATAAATGCCTTTCTTTCTCTTCATTTTATTTTTTAATGCCGCTCGGTGATTGCCCGTGCATTGCGGCCGTAAATCATGTAAACCGTACAATAACATAGTAGCATTCTACTATGTTATTGTACGGTTCCCTTTGGAGAACAAATATTTTTCTCGTTCTTCAAGCAGCATGTATCTCTCGTGTGTATTGTTCCGCATATAGTTTTCCATCAGTAGGTCCTGCGAAACGCAAACGGAGAAACATATGTAACCTTCCTGCTTGCCGCTTCAAACAAGTAAAGCATATCTGCCACATACGGCACCTTGTACTCAGATTTCTTTCTTCTTTTGGGTTTTTTTACGTGCCCAAACCAGTTCTGATTATAAGGCACGCCGTAGTGGAGGGCTCCGGATTAATTTTGACCACCTGGGGTTCATTAACGTCCACTACAACGCAAGCACACGGGCTTCTTGCATTTCATCTCCATCGAAATGCGGCCGCCGCGGCCGGGATTCGCTTCCGCGACCTCGTCCTCAGCAGCGCAACGCCTTAGCTGACTGAGCCACCCTGGCGGGTACTCAGATTTATGGGAAGCATTGTTACTGAAAAAAAAAAAAAAACTGCAGCGCAACATTCTATTCAAGTTTCCGCCTTCCTCGCGTAACAGAATGCGGAGTAATTGGTACGGGGTCATTTATCGCGGTCGGTGTCATTCTGGTGTCATTCTGGAAATTCATTTCAAGTGGATGCGTTTTGCAACCTCACCGGCTACAATTCGTAAATTGCAATATGTGTCGTACAGTAATTAACTAAGAAGTTCCTTAATCAATTTGGTTAATAAGTTGAATAGGTGTTTCGATTTCTCGTGCTACTAATGTCCGCCTCTTCGAATAACCCAGCTCATCAATAAGAATTCTGCTAAGTGCCACAGGAGATTTTTAAAAATTCCCTAAAGCTTAATTTCGAACACCCGGTATAGTGGATACGGCGTTGCGCTGCTAAACTGGAGCTCGCGGGTTCAATCTGTCGCGGAATTCGATGGGGACAAATGGAAAACACTCGTGTACTTCTATTTAGGTGCACGTTAAAAAGCCCCAGATGGGGAAATCTAAACTGGGTGACTCATACTCATATCGTGGTTTTGCCACGTAAAACCCGCAAATTTGTTTGAACTAAAACAAGAAAAAAAAGACAGGTGGCTGCGTTCTTCGTCTTTTTTCTAGGAGTGTAAACAAAATAAACTATTCTCGAGTCGGATTTCCGAGAAAAACATGTTACGCTTATCTTATATTTCATACATAAATGTAATGCCATTCCCAAATGTCTGTCCGCTCAACTAAGCAGCTTGTATATTATAAACGGCTGCTTTCAGTTATTCGGCGCACTATCATAACGACAATAATGAAGCAGTTAGAGAAACGGCATACCTCACATACACGTACAGATATGTGTAGATCTGCTGTGTTCGTTCAAGAAGATAAGTGTGGTACCACATGGGGCACCCAGTTTTAATGGGTTGCAAACATGGTGAGACAGTCAAAAAAAAAAGAAAAAAAGTTTTCCTTGCCTGAATCAAGTTAGCAGATTTAGAGGCTGACCCAAAACGGGGCCTTTATATTGAATGGCAGCTTATTACACTTATTAGCAAGGCTGATTAGCAGCTTATTAGTCGGACTTATTAACACCCCTGCGTTAATTCACTCAGGAACTGCGCCTCTGCGCAACAGCCACAACTCTCCGGCAGCGCAATCATTCGGAATAACAGTCCACACTTGCATCGGTCACTCACCTTTGATACTGCAATAGTGCTGTTATGTGTTACATTCGTACGGAAACGACTGTTCGGCGTCGTACAGCATATCAATAACACTTTCATATATATATATATATATATATATATATATATATATATATATATATAGTTTTAATTGCCTGCAATGAATCTTATTTCTGCGAATGAGAGTTTTATGTGCAGTATTCACTAATACGTGTGTTTCGTATGCAAACGAACACGGTCGGGAGTTCTCATTGTACCCTTTGTACCATTCTCAATGTACCCTTTGATTTAATTACGTAGAAATACATTGGTCATTCTTCGCGCCACGCAGCTACTAAACCTGGTTTATGTCACTTTAATATTGTTTTCTTCGATCATTGTCCCTGATCAATATCCACCGACAAGAAGCGCGCGTAAAATGACACGCTATCAATAATAAAATTTTCGTACGTAGCTTCATGTTGCAGAGATGCCAGTTGCTTTAAGAAGACAGTGTTAAAAACAGTGGTTCACTTGGCTAAAACTGCCTTTGGTACCCGCCGTCAAGAGTCATGGGCGCACCAAAGCAACTAAAACATTAAAAAAATGTACTACACAGACGTTCTGCGAGAAAAACTGGGCGCCGCCAGCGTCCGCGTAGCGAACGCGCGCTCGCTAGCAGACGACGCGCTTGACAACGACCGCAAAACTGAAGACGTCGCGTTGTATAATCCATGCCTCAAATATATATGTTTGGCAAGATGGTGTAAACATAAATTTGCAGTTGAAATAAATCACTATTTTAAGAGCGTACTATGCGCAATCGGCCTCGGCGCCCGTAGCGAAAGTACGTTGAATATGCCGCGGAGCGCGTCTCCGCCCCAATCCAGTTCGCTCGCAGCGCCCTCGCACAATTTTTCCACACGCGGCGCCTCAGTGGCAGAGCGCCGTTCGGCCCACTCGACCATTGTCTAGTACACTCCACCTTGGGCCCTTCTCGCGGCGCTGGTTTGGGATCGCCCGTTATGGGCCGCGCCGCGCGCCGCCATGAAAGCTGAGCACGCGGCGCGCGCGCGGTGCTGTGCGCGGTGGCAGCATGAAGGGGTTCGGGGGTTGGTCCCGTGTCCGAGTGTTGTCGCGCTTCACGAAAAGGAGGGGGGGGGTTGCCACGCGACCGCGGCGACGTCGGCGCCACAGCAGCTTCCGCGTGGCGTCTGCTTTCATTGCTTAATTTTTTCTGTATAAGTACGGGAGCATAAACAGTGAAAAAAAAAAAAAAACACAGCATATCCACGAAGTGAATGATGATGAGTGGGCGAAGCACCGGGGGATCATTCGGGTACAACCACAGCTACGGACGAGAGATAAAGAGAGCGCGCGTCGGGAACGAGAGAGAAAATTACACCACCTTCCCGTAGGGGAACCCTGAGTAGTATGCGAAGCAGCCATGGGGTCGACTCAAGGTAGTTTTATCAGCTGTATAAACTTGGACATGCAGCAGCACCAGCAACGCGCAGAACTGTTGTCGACGCCGTCGGCGTTTTGCCCGCGTTCGCACCGAACGCGCGCAAAGTGGAACCGGAACCGGAACGCCATCTAGTGAACACTTCATAAAAATACAGGTGGCTACGGACACACAACGCCATCTATTGAGCAATTCATAAACTAGAGGTGGCTACATACTACTACTACTACTACTACTACTACTACTACTACTACTACTACTACTACTACTACTACTACTACTACTACAGAGGAAGGAACGACCCACACCCTAAGGAGCTTCACCCCTAAAAGCACAGGGGGCTGAACCGGCAATGCGAGCAGAAAACGGCAGATAGAATTGTCATTGCTAACCTGCAGGAGGAACGAAAAGTTCGTGAGCGGGGCACGCGTAGTAGCGCTGGTTCTACTCCCGAAAAGGTATGGCGGCGCTGTGGTTACATACCGACAAGAGCAATAACATAATGTTTTTTGGGTATTGCGTACCACGGCATCTGCAGAGCTCGAGGTTTTGCGCGGTGCTCGTCAGTTCAGCGTCACAAGCAGTGTTATAAAATCTGTTACGACTGAAAGCCGGTTTTTACTGTGCATGCTGTTGTTCCCCCAGTATAGATCTCGCGAGCAGATGACGTGGAATGTTGTGGAATTTCAACATCAAGTTAAAGAAATTGAAATAAAACAACACAAAAGTTTCTTGTTAACAGTGGCCTGTGTACTCCGAATATGATCACCGGAAATGATTAACGAGTCGAGGCTGCACGAACACCATACAAAGAAGCTTAATGATTTAAATAAATTCCAGGGTATTACGTGCCCAAGCCATAATTAATACTATTATGAGGGACGCATAAGGCGGAATTCCGGATTAATTTTGACCCCTGGGATTCTTTTATGTGCACCTAAAGCTAAGTACACGGGCGTTTTGAATTCGCCTTATGACCTCTTCGGGCGCGTATGAGGTGGTCCATGCTGACTGCTTGGCAACACAGCAGCCAGCACATCCGTAGTGGCCGAAGATAGTGGATAAATTGGGTCACCGGGTACGTGAAAGAGGTTAGATACAAGCGGGTGAAGTCCCCCCCCCCCCTCCAAAAAAAAATGCTCATCGCATTAACAGATTCGCCAGATAATACCAAAGTAATAAACTAGCACCGATTTACATAACTAGTAGTGTTGCCGTAACTCTTTCTAATGCAGCAGTCAGACAACTCCTCGCTGTCTTATACATTGCAAGCAACGTAACGTAATTGCCATCTGCGCCAATTTTATGAAAGAACTTATCTGCCCGCTTCGTCAACCCGCAAAGCTGCTGTTAGGTTCCACAGGCGCACAATGTTGCTAGCGAATTCGAAACGCCCAATATTTCCTCTAGTTTCCGGCACCTTCCATAGGTTGGTTGCCTGGTTAATACCCCGTCGTACGGCGCAATCCACTACGGGGGATAGGCTATGAGTCGGGCGTTACTTGAAACAAAACTAAAAAAATACTTTGTAAAGCTTACAGGAACGTATTAGAGCGAGACCAAAAATAATTATAATAACGCAGAAAGACCTGCTGTACCTGAGCACTTCGTCTTTACGATGTTGCATACGCAGCAACGTTCCTGCGTATCTAAACCAAATTGGTATCATATATAGGAGGGCTTGTCTGGCTCCCCCCCCCCCCCCCCCCCTTTTGTGTGCTATGGACCAAAAAAAGTTTACGGACCAAGGGATCTGACAAAAATCTGAGTATCTCCGCAGCCTGAAAACGCAGCCTGGTATTCCCATTTCCAGCGTCTACTGGTATATGCGAACAACATTGCGATGTACGGCTTTACTGGCTACTTTTCAAGGCTGTTCGGCTATTTAGCGTTTTTTGGTCGATAGTACGTTTTGCGATGAACTTGAAACGCCGGTGGTGTCTGTCGTTCTTGCTATCCGTCCTGGTATTTGTGCGCTGCTATATATCAAAATAAACTATAAACGACCAATGCTTTCCTGCGATCTTCTAGGCATTTGTCGAAAAGAATCACAGCTCTCACTTTTAAAAGCGCCGTTTCACCAGTGTGACAAAAATACGTATAGCTGTTTCCTTTATTATTGCATAGGGGCTGTGTATTGCACAGTGTGCCATGGAGTCTACTTTTGGCCGTTGAGCAGTTTGATTCTAGACGGTTGTCTAGGTTGAATAAAATTATCTTTTATTTTTATCCGACGATGTTTCCGTTGCTTATTAACAATGAACGTTACACCACCATGATTCTTAAAGGATCTCCCATACTGTATATGCAACATCGATGCGAAAATATGAATTGAAATCATGAATTCGTGTTACGAATTTTTAAAATATTATTTATGCACTACTTTTGCATGTTGATGCGCCTTTGAGTATCCCAGGGCACCCGCCGTGGTTGCTCAGTGGCTATGGTGTTGGGCTGCTGAGCACGAGGTCGCGGGATCGAATCCCGGCCACAGCGGCCGCATTTCGATGGGGGCGAAATGCGAAAACACCCGTGTACTTAGATTTAGGTGCACGTTAAAGAACCCCAGGTGGTCCAAATTTCCGGAGTCCCCCACTACGGCGTGCCTCATAATCAGATCGTGGTTTTGGCACGTAAAACCCCATAATTTAATTTTTAATTTATCCCCAGGGAACATATCAGAAGATAACTTCCATGCGGAATCAATCCACACATACACAAGTTTCAGGTAGCCCGCATATTGGCAACATGGCTGGCCATCCGGTGTAGGCACACTGGCGTAACTCCAAGTCTGAAATGACAGATACTATACAGCCTTCAGCACGAAAATGGCTCATTCGGCAGGGAATTTCAAGTATTTCTCTGCAGCCTCGAAACCACAGTTCGCTAGATCAACTCCAAGCAAGCGCATCTCGTTCCTTAAAGGGCGCATCTCCTACGTTTTTCGACATTGCAAACTATCGCGTCGTCAAAGTATTACACCAATTTGCGACACTACTGCAGCTAGAAATTCAAGCCAAAGGCTGCGCGCGGTTTTCCTGGAACAAACCACTTGGGCTGCGAGAGAAATGACGTCACGCACAATGACGTTTCCACGTCGAGCGCATTCGCATAAAATAGCCAGCAGCCGCGGGAGCAACTACACGATATCCGTGACACGCAGAGCGCGTAGAATCACCGCTCGCAATCAGCCTCGATCGCATAAATAAGATATAAGGGGCGGTAGAAAAGAATCAGAGGTTGCCGGGGTGACTTCTGCGGGTATGTGCCAAACACATATGGGTCATCATCATCATCCTTTGCGGCGTATCTCACCCAAATAGGGGTCTTTCTTTGATGTTTACCGAAACCACTTCACTTCTCCTGAACTGGTGGTGTTTTGTTTGCTTGTTTGTTAGTTCGTTTGCTCTCTGTCAATGGCTCATATCCACTATGGGTGATTTACCAAGATACGGGTGGCGTTTTGTTCACTTGAGAAAGAGAGAGAGAGGCTCTTTATTAGAAAAACAGATTTTTGCAGGCGCGTATACAACCGCTGTCATGCTACTCTAATAGCCATGTGGAATGGGATTAAAAGATTCCATAGGAGAGTGAGAAAAAAAAAGAGAATAAAAATAAACATGAAATGTGCAAGTGAACCTGATACCAATATTTACAGGTGAGATGGCGGCTAAATTTAGGAACTTCTACAGGATTGACTTTATTGTTTCTCTACACTCGAGTGCTTCTGTTGCCAACTTGCTTCTTCCTTTTCTTTCTTTTTTATTCCCTTTGGTTGCCGCGCGGGATAACCTCGGCATGAAACAAAAGAAAGCGTGCAGGCCTGTTTCATAGAGATGTTGCAACAGTGACTCATAAAATGTGTTTCAATAATTCATCGTTAATAGTGTTCAACTTGATCACTGTTCACTTTAACACCTTTAAATACACTTTCCCGAATTGTCCTTGTCCCAGGGCACCTCCAAAGTAGATGGGAGGCATCCGCTGCAGACCCAGGAGCGGAGCACTACGGACCCTGGGCAATGTCTTCGTATGGTTGGTGATGGCTGGTGGGATGGCTGGAGTGATGGTTGGTGTAAGGGCCGCCCCGGCCCGAAGTTTCCGATGATGTACTTCCTCCACCAGAGAAAGATTGTGGGGAAGGGAGCAGGACACGCGGAGAGGATGAGGGCACGCATGTCACGCCGGAGTTTGGATTTACGAACAATGAAAACAGAGCGGGGGTCAGAGGGAAGGGAAATGGGCGGAGTTAAGGGTGTCGGGAAAGAGTGAGCAATGCGATCCACAAAGTCATTGCTGCGGTCATGGCTGTGTGTCACAAACCCCGTGAACGAGGCGCAGACGCCGGACCAAATTCCAAAGCCGACTTATCAGCTTCAGAAAATAATCCCATGAAAGCAAGGACAATTAAGAATGGGCCCTCTGGTGCGCCAGCGAACGCCGGTTGCTGTCCAAAGACCGAGTCAGCGCCCAGAGTTGTCAAAACACAACAAAATATATTCTTCACACAAGGCAGTTACACACACACGTGCACGACACAAGGCTAGACACAACACAATACAATTCAGATGGGTATTCACAAAACACAGGAAAATAATTCGCGACAAGCACTAAGAGTCCAACACGTAAAGTACAAAGTGAATAGGAACACTAAGTATCCAATCGTATTCGCCCGTGCTGGTCCTGGAGTCAGACGATCTCGGCGTAGCTCGGGGCAAATCTCGAAGAAGGAACTTCTTCCGGAAATGCAGACGCTCGATGAACTCGTGGACTAGCTTGCCGGGGAATCCCCTTCTCCTGCAGACGGTCTGTCTTCACGTTACATCTCTTTACCGGAGCGGTCTTGACTGAACTCCTTTCTGATTCTCGCACGGTGGTTTTATACTCTCCGTCGGGGTTCTCGAACCTTCCCATCGGAGTCGTGATCCATAGCATGACCAAAGCCTCGGAACCTTTGTCTTTTCTCGCGCCTTCGACCGCCGCCGTCGGAGCGTCGTCGAGCGGGTGGTGAGTCATCCCGTTGGCGCGCGCTCACGCTGTAGCAATTTCTTTCTCGGCTCGCCGGGCGAGAAGGTGTCTCGGCGCGCGTGTGCTCTCTCCCTCTCTCCGGTTACCGTCGCTTCGTCGATGTTTTAGACGTCTAGACTCCGTTTGTCCCGTCGGCTGTTTGAGGCATATGCGCTCTCCCCCTCCGTTGAAGTTGCCGTGGGGCCGGCGTGTTCTTTCGCTGGCTTGCGTGACACGAGGCGCCCGCTTTGATTACGCGCTCTTGTGTGACAGGGAACCGAAGGGCCCGATTTTTATTAATCATACCACAATAACCCAACAAACATTAACACCAAGGACAACATAGGGGAAATTACTTGTACTTTAGTAATTGAATTAAAGAAATGATAAATTAATGGAAATCAAAATGGATGAAACAACAACTGTCCGCAGGTGGGGAACGAACCCACGTCTTCGCATTACGCGTGCGATGCTCTCACAATTGAGCGGTTCCCTTTCTTCTCGTTCAATACATAACGAGGGTCTCGAATCCAGCAACATTGATGCCTTCAGGTAGCATATGTGGGTATATTGAGCAGTTGCGATCACCCAGAAAGATCACGTGCTCGTGACGCCTGCGGCAGAAAGGATGTTCCACATCCGCCCCTAGGTTTGCAGTGGTGGCGCTGGCTAACACTCCCAGGGTTAGTTCTAGTTGTAAAACATAAATACCCAAGAAAGTGGATGGGAAAACGGTTCCGCGGTAGCTCAATGGTGAGAGCATCGCACGCGTAATGTGAAGACGTGGGTTCGTTCTCCACCTGCGGATAGTTTTTTCATCCATTTTGATTTCCATTAATTTATTTTTCCTTTAATTCAATTAGTAAAGTACAAGTAATTTCCCCTATGTTGTCCTTGAGTTAATGTTTGTTGGCTTCTTATGATATGATTAATAAAAATCAGGCCCTTTGGTTCCCTTTCTTCTCGTTCAACACATAGAGAGGGTCTCGAATCCGGCAACATTGATGCCTTCAGGTTGCATATGTGGGTTTATTGACCAGTTGCCATCCCCCCAAAAATCACGTGCTCGTGACGCCTGCGGCAGAAAGGATGTTCCACATCCGCCCCTAGGTTTGGAGTGGTGGCGCTGGCTAACACTCCCATGGTTAGTTCTAGTTGTAAAACATAAATACCTAAGAAAATGGATGGGAAAACGGTTGCGCGGTAGCTCAACGGTGAAAGCATCGCACGCGTAATGCGAAGACGTGGGTTCGTTCGCCACCTGCGGACAGTTGTTTTTTCATCCATTTTGATTTCCATTAATTTATCATTTCTTTAATTCAATTAGTAAAGTACAAGTAATTTCCCCTATGTTGTGCTTGGTGTTAATGTTTGTTGGCTTCTTATAATATGATTATATATATATACGTGAAACCGCGCCCGTCCTGATAACATTACCGGAAGAAAAAAAAAGCAAAAGAAACTGCGTTTTCCAAGCAGCATTGGGATAGGGTACGATGCAGATGCATTTCCGAATCCTGGAAAGTATTTATGCGCGACAATGATTAATTCTAAAGGAATAACTTAGATATTTATTATGGCTGTCTATATATAAAGTTGGACGTTCACGATTTCAGTGAATAAGTGTAATAAATTATAAAGAGTCCAGTTTCGGAGGCAACTAGCTATGCGTTCTTGATGTGACGAGTTCAGGCAGAAAAATACCAATAGGTTTCGCGACTTTTCTCTTTATTTCTTGAAATCAGGCAGATCATAACGCAAGAAAGGCAATGGTGTTTCATTCCATACTTGAAACTATGTCTAATACGCGAGCATAAAACGCTAGCTATAATAATAATCAATACGCTAAAGTGTACTAGGAAAAATATTCGTTGCATGCTGTCAGTCCCAGAAGCTGCACTTGTTCGATGGATTCATTGGCGTGCCCTGTGCGCATCCGAATGCACTGGCAAACTCGTACGAATTCTTCAAAGGCACGTTCACTCTGTAAGAAAAAAGAACACACATACACAACGGAAATGAAATGTTTTCCAAGCATATCAAAGCTAAGAAATAGCGGTAAGATGTAAAAAGCAATGACAACACCAGAATTTGCTCGTACGCACAACACTAAAGCACACAAAGCAATGAGGAGAACAGCACAACACAGATCATTAGGGTACGTAAATAAATAACTAAAAAGTCGCCTAAAAGGCGAAACATCGATTGCGACAGCAACTTAGTAGACAGCTATACGAAATACGGAAAGTTGTTTTATTAGCCGTTAAAACTTGTAAACATTCGCTTACTAACTAAAATGACAAGCATGGTGTCACGCGCATACATGCAAACATGAACACATCTCGCTCGATGACCACGCACACTCGCTGTCAAAACGCTAGAGCGAGAAAGCACGGCAGCAGCAGCGAGCAAATTGTTATTCGTGGTGCCTCTCGCTTGAACGCGAACTAAGCGACGAAAACACCGCGCACACGAAGCTATTAGCACCCACATTAGCATCCGCACCAAACTACCGGCGAACGCATTTAACAGATGTTACTAGCAAACTGCCACAAATAAGAGAGTCCGCTCGAAGTGGTTATTCTTAAACTGGAACCTAGAGAGTATTTTAAGCTAAGCACTGAAGTCTATACCACAGGTTAAACTTAATGACACAATGCCCTAAGTTTGCACACGGCACTCGATACACAGCCGTCCTTAATGTATACATCTAGTTCAGTGGGGTAGAAACTTGGGCCGGTTGGTGTAGCATACGCTCTTTGCGCATTCCGTCTGCGTGCGGGTCTTCCTGAATTTAAACTATATATCTAGCTTCCTTGCTCCCACATACCCGGGCTCACTATTCCCATAATGCATTTTCCTTATATCGGTCAAATGAAATAAGAATCCAACTTGACTATTTTCCTCAGTGTGAAAATTTCTTCATTAACTAAATCAATGTACGTGTGCCGATAAACGTTGGTCGAGCATATTTCTTTCATACGAAGCTCACCTTGACGTCATCTTAGACACCACCTTCTAGCTTCAATATTATTAGCTTCACTATTTATTATAGCGTGAAGAAAATAACTATATTCTAAATAAACGGGCGTTCTTTGCGCTTGTTCAAATGAGGCTTGAGTGAACTTTCGTTACGTAGGAAGCAAATAAAAATGCAGCTAACTACCACAGCCCGGCAGCAAAAGAGATGGAACTGAATATGTGTAGTATACCGCCTCTCGTTCGGAGGAAGCCTACTTGATAAGTAATAAAAAAAATTGAGCAGAGGTGAAGGAAATGCTCTGCCAACACTGTTCTTTGACGATCTTGCAAAGTACACAAGCTACCCATCAACGCTGAATGTTTTGCTCATTGGGATAACAGCAATTTCAAAACGTTTGGAAAAAACGAATGTATTGTCTCGCTGTGATAGTAAAGAGCTAAAAAAATTGGAAACAACCCTAAGCCTTGACTTAGCTGTCTGCTAGTGGCACTCGCACCTCGGCGTAGGTGTACCCTGGTGTAGGGCGGGAAACCGCCACGCACAGAGCAGCGGGCGAAGGAGCGCGAGGAGGGCGCGACGCGTAGCCCCCTAGCGGACGGCGCACGAAGCGCACCTTACGCGCCCCTCCGCCGCTGACGTGAGAGCGTGTAATGAGCGTCGGCGCGCAACTGGCGCGCGCGAGCGAGCGACGAAGCACTACGTCAGCGGCGGAGCGCTCCGTGCACCGTCCGCTAGGGGGCTACGCGTCGCGCCCTCCTCGCCCGTGCGCGCCGAAAGAGGAGAAGCGATAGAAGAGGGAGAGACGTCATCCCTCCGTTGCGTTAGGCAGGCGTTCACTCTGTGCCAGGTGGTGCGTAGCTCTAATTACCTTGTTTTATTTTAATTAATAATGAGCGAGTACCGCTGGTTTAAGTGTGACGTCACTGATGACGTCAATTCTGGTCTGATGCGAGGGTACCTGAAGTGCACGATTATGTGCTTTCGTGTATGGCAATTAGATTTTACTTAATTGTTTCTGGTTATCCCTGACACTTAATTAGCTCTCTACGGTACTATACCTGTGCTCTGATGTCATATCTATCGTCAACCATAAGTAGAACCATCGATATCTACCTTTTTTATGATTTATTTTTAATTTCATCCCACTTCTGTACACAAACCAGAAGTTGCTGCGCACTAAAAAGGAGTGTCACTCGGTGCTCGTGCCATTAATATCCGGACAAATATTGCCGCACTTTACCTGTCACGCATGATCATCCACCTCGCCTGGTTAGGACTTTCTGCACTCGTGCAATAATTCTAGAACAAGAAAGCCCGGTAATGATCATCAGAAAGTGAGCATAGCGGAGTGACCAAGTGCAAAAAGTTAAATTAAATTTTAGGCTTTTACGTGCTGATATTACGATCCGATTATGAGGCATGACGTAGCTGGCTTTTTTTAACGTGCACTTAAATGAATATGGACAAGCGTTTTTACATCAAAATGTGGCCGCCAGGACCGCGTCGTGACCTCCAGCTTAGCAGTGCAACGCCATACGCACTATAGGCTACTGCGGTGGGTAATGACAAAGTGTTTCTTGTTTATGATGACAGACTCGCTGCCCGTGTTCTTGAAACTCTAGCCCTAAATACGAACACAAGAACAAGCTACCAGAATACACACTAACAATCAACGAAATATTTTCATTCTAAGAGCCCTATACGGCTGTACGCTGAAAGAAAAGTACAGACACTAAAACTATGCCACTCCGACGTATATTGCTACCTGTAGGTAGTGAGTCGAGGGCAAGAGTGGGTCGAGCCCAAGAGAAGAAAGAAGACCGCGCGCTCCTTCTCTGCTCGAGCCAGCCACCACGGTCACATTTTCCAAGAGCCAGCTGCTCTACGGTTTGATAAACCCTCAAGACCGGGTTTTCGGCAAGCGTCAAACAGTACGTTAAAGGCTGTCGTGAATGCCAGCGCCGCAAGACACCATCCGTTAAACCGGCTGGCTTACTTCAGCCAATTGAAGCACCTCACACGCCTTTCGACCAAGTCAGCATGGACATTCTCGGACCGTTTCCTCTCTCTGCCGACGGCAACAAATGGGTGATCGTCGCGACTGATTATTTAACACGCTATGCTGAGACGCAGGCGATCCCACGAGCCACGGCCTCAGAGGTAGCGCAATTCTTCATGCGCCACATCGTCTTGCGTCACGGTGCTCCCTCCACTGTAATAACAGACAGAGGGACAGCATTCACAGCGCACCTTATGGACGAAGTTGTTGAATTGAGCAACACCAGGCATCGCAAGACGACCGCGTACCATCCTCAGACCAACGGACTTACCGATCGACTGAATAAGACGGTCACAGACATGCTCGCAATGTACATTGACGTCCAACACAAAACATGGGATCGGATCTTGCCTTACGTGGCCTTCGCGCATAACACCGCCGTGCAAGAGATGACGCGCTTCACGCCTTTTCGCCTTCTCTACGGTCGCGAAGTCCAGACGATGCTGGACGCTATGCTGCCGTGTCAAGACGATGACCTATTGACAACTGACGCCGAGGAATTTGCAGAGCGTGCTGAGGAAGCTCGGCAGCTCGCGCGGCTGCATATCGGCCAGCGGGAGCAGGCAGACGTACGACGCTACAACATCCGCCACAAGGACGTGTACAACCCCGGGGACCAAGTTTGGGTGTGGACCCCCGTTCGCCGTCGTGGCCTCTGTGAAAAGCTGCTGAGCCGGTATTTCGGTCCGTATAAGGTGCTCCGCTGCCTCGGTGACGTAAACTACGTAGTTGTTCCTGGACACAACATCGCAGACACGGAGTAGGACACAAAGACAACCGAGCTCAGACATAGTTCATGTTCTGCGCATGAAGCCGTATTGCACGTCCGTAACTTTTTTTGTTTTCGTTTTTTTTCTCTCATTCCCTTCGTTGTTTCTAATTTTCATTTATCTTTGGGAGCTTGCTTCTTCGTTCATTGACTGTGCCGGCGTGATGGCTACTTCTTTTTTTGCGTACTTTCGCTTTGCCAGCCTTCTTCTTCTTTGTCTTCTACGCCTATTTCTTTAGCATAGAGACGATGATTTTATTCGGAAGGGGGGATATTGCCACCTGTAGGTAGTGGGTCGAGGGCAAGAGTCGGTCGAGCCCAAGAGAAGAAAGCAGACCGCGCGCTCCTTCTCTGCTCGAGCCAGCCCCGACGGTCACGTTTTCCAAGAACCAGCTGCTCTACGGTTTATTGAACCCTCAAGACCACTTCTAGAGGCTCGTGACAATATGTTAGAAAAAGTGAAGCGGAGCTTTTGTGAAGCGGTTGAATGTTTAATCTCTTGTAGCGCGTTTTGCGAGAATAGAGATTACGCGCATGCCTGGCAAAATGAGCGAAACGCGCCGACTCCCACCAAGCGACCCACGTAACCGACCTGTCTGTGGATTAGTCTGTCTCCGGGATCAGCGCAGTTTTTGCTACGCTACCTCTGGGATCAGCGCAGATGACTATTGTACAATCTCCACGACCGGCCTTCACTCGTTGCTGCTGCTGCGCTTCCTCATACCAACGTTTCGATAGCTAGTGTCCGCGGTCATCGAGCGAGATGTGTTACCGTAGTTACTTGATTGTAACGTGAGGGGTGACTTTTCATTGCGTCCACCAAGAAAAAAAAAACCGCGAAAGTAACGCGAGGGGTGACGTTTTGTTGTGTCCAACAAAAAACAAAAAATGAGAAAACCGCTAAAGTAACGCGAGACCACCCAATGCATGAAAAAGTCGCAGTTTCGCCCGAGAGGCGAAGCTCCATTGCGATAGCAAATTAGTAGAGAGCTATACGGAGTAAGCATGGTAGATTCATCGGCTGTATAAACTTTGACACATCCACTTACTAACTCAATAAGCATAGTGTCAGCGCGCACAAACAAACATGAATAGATTACACTCAATGACCCCAGACAACCGCTGTCAAAACGGTAGCGTGAGCAAGCGCGGCGGCAGCAGCGAGGAAAGGTTCGTGTGGTCTACACTCAAAAGTTTACACCCTTTGGGTGGTTTCTTGTCCCCAAACAATAATCGTCATCTGTCTTTTCCACATTTCCTTTCTTTATCGCTGCAAGCCCGGTACTTCCTAGTCACGAACGACACGCGCGTTATCAACGCGACATTGCATTCTCGACAGGAAAGTGGCGAGCTCCGAGTTTTCAATAATGGAAACGCAAGCAAAGCAGATGACGATTATTGTTCCCCCGGGGACAAGATACAACCCAAAGGGTGTAAACTTTTTCAGAGTGTATCGCAGCCACGGAAACTGAGCGCCGAAAGCACAGCGCATACAAAGGTAGGAGCCGTATGCAGATCGCTTTCAAGATACGGTGCGCGCGACTGCCCGCAGCTGGGAAAATTACTAGTACGCAGTTGCTGGTAGAGTAGAAGCCGCGCCCCTCCCTCCCGCACTCCGTTCCCGCTTCCTCCTTGCGAGAGATGAACGGCGCTGTCCGTGGAGTTTCAACGTGGCACCGGGTCAGGAAGGTCGTATCGCCAGCTCCGCTCTGGCGACGGGAGACTTGGGGGTCTGGTTGAGTCCGCGACGCTGGCCGTCCAAGGTGTGGCCGTCGATCTCGGCAAGTTCGGGCGAGGCTCCTGGACGAGCTGCAGCTTCTCACGGCAGGACCAGGCACCCCAGAGAGGATCCCCCTTCTGCGGCAGACCGGCACGTTTGATTGTCCTCGGGACGCCACGTCGGCACTCCTGAAGAAGTTGCGACGCATCCCGACGCTAGGCCTAGGCAGGTGGGCCTAAGCTACGGCGAACGCCATCGCTGACGGGCTGACGAGCTCATCACCAACGAAGTACCGACGAGCTCACCACCGACAAAAGAGAACGCGAGTCCTCGGCATTTACGGCAGCATCGACACCCGAAGGAATACGACTTGGACCCGACGTAAGGAACTTCAAGTCAGCGGTCCGTAAGAGCCTACGTTTTTTGATTGCGACGCAGTTAGGCCGGCGCCAGGGTGGTCAGACTTGGACGAGTCAGGGATAGGACTGACTTAGAGACATTGAGGCGAAGTTAGGCTCCGAGATAGATTATTTTATGGGAGTTTTGGTATTTAGTCAGAGTTCTTTCCTCCTTTCGAGTGCGAGATTGAATCGCCAGTTCCCCTTGCGCTCGGTCGCAAGATACGCAGTTGGTACCACAGCACAGCGTCGCCCCCTCCCTCCCTTCCCTTTCCCATTCCCCCACGGCCTTTCGCGCAGCGGAAGAAGACGCGTTTGCTCTCCGCCGTGCATTCGCTCTGCGTGAAAGCTCGTATTCCTCGCGCGTTTTCACTCGCACATACAGCATACGGCGCGCGGCGACGGTTTTATCGCCCTTGGACTTTATACGGAACCTCACGGCGACGACGACGACGGCAGAAATCTGCTTGAAGTGTCCATATATCGCAATATAAAGCTTTACGGCGCCCCAAACAGGAGACAGATACAAGCAAACATGTGACAGATCCTGCCACATGTGCCTTCTAGAGATATTCGCTGAATTTGACAATATTACCCCTACTTGCTTCTCCCTGAGCTTAGCCTGCCGTGGTAGCCCAGTTGCTTAGACGTCGCGCTGCTGAGCTCGAGGTCGCGGGTTCGTTCCTGGCCGTGGTGGCTGCATTTGGATGAGGGCGCAATGCAAAAGCGCTCGTGGGCTCTGACTTAAATGCCAGTTAAAGACACCGGGTGGTCAAAATTAGTCCGGAGAACCCTCCCTACGAATTCCCTCATAATCAGATCGTGGTTTCGGCACTTAAAATCCCAGAACATTTTTTTCTCTCTCTGCGCTTGACGTCTCACTACAAGACGTCCTCGGTGCCGTCACTGATGGCGCTATTATACCAAATAGCTGGAATTACTATAAATTATGTAGCACTGCACTGTATATATGATCACAAAGTGGCGGCACAATTTTAGGTGACCCCTGGTACGGCTGCCCGTGACGAGACCAAGAGGTCAATGTACAACCCCCCCCCCCCCCCCGCCCCCCTCATCAGAGTAACAAGTTACTAGTAGTAAATGGTGCATCGTATGCACGTTTTCATACTGCTTCGTATACTTACAAGGGCGTAATAAACGAAGAATAGTTGTTCTGAGTTAACGTTGTCAAGATTGGTTAAGCCGTAGTCCCTGTTAAGGTATTGC
This sequence comes from Dermacentor silvarum, assembly GCF_013339745.2. Classification (NCBI taxonomy): domain Eukaryota; kingdom Metazoa; phylum Arthropoda; class Arachnida; order Ixodida; family Ixodidae; genus Dermacentor; species Dermacentor silvarum. Next base: position 53,323,288 of record NC_051155.1, read on the forward strand.
TTCGTAAACAGTCGATCTTGATAGGCCTGCAAAAAAATTATGTGAGGACGTACATACAACTAAACATATATAATGTTATGATGAAATAATATGCACAAAGAAAAACTGGTGCAATAGTGACCATTTGTTGCTAGGCCGACTCGCGCGCTAAACATCTTTATTTAATTGAAACGGTAGGCTTCCTCTGCCTGAAGTTTTATTGCTTCAAGCAAATGATTGTTGACGAAAAAAAATAATTATACGCACAATGGCAGTTTTGGGGCTTCGTTCAACGAATAGACACAACGTGAGCAGTGTGAATTTATTTTAACATACTGTTGTTGTTGACGTGCCTATACGACAAAAGAATGTCTGCGACGTGGTGCATGTTCCTACTGCCTAAAACATTCAGCCTGTGAAAAACGTGAACAGAACAGTAAGAGAGTTAATTTACCTCGTAAGCAACGACGAGGGCTGAGTTTTCCTCAATTCTAGACTCCGATGTCATTGCCTGCAGAAAATAAGGTGCCAAAATTACGTGTATGTAAGCATTGCACAAAGACAGACACGTTGTGGCGCGAAAAATAAGTCTTATAACATGAACAGTTAGGAACCTTTTCAAGACCAGTGCGAAGTGCAGGCGCATAAACTCTGCAGGCGCATAACAACTTTTCGCATTTGATTATTCTGCTAGCTTGCGGACTTCGGCAGAAGCTTTTCGTTTAAACCGCCGTTTTCTAGCCCAGAATCTGTCAATATTCTTCGCAAGCGCTGAGTTTAGCAGTACGTTTTATATGCGCTTCCTTCATTTCCCAGTTGTGGAGCTGGTTTGCCAAGAAAACCTAAGACAAGAACATTCATAGCGCCATCAAACCGCCACGGTTGCCGTTTTGAAACGAGGGCAAGTGGGACTTGCCCGACCCATAATTCAGGGAGAGAAGTTTATCAAACAAGGTATGGAAGGTCAACCAGACTAATACCAGGTTTAAAGTCCAAGACTGAACGAGTTGGAATTAGGATGAAGATATATATATATATATATATATATATATATATTTGTATATTTATGCAAAATGTAGCTGTAACACGACTTGTTTCGGATGTGTAAAGCAATGACAAATAAATGGCGGTCGAGCAGTTATACGCTTGGTGTACAGGCCGATTATAGAATTAACATTCGCAATAATAGTGGATGTGTACGAGGCTATTAAGAAGTACCACGGCATTATTGCAAACAGAGTTCTTCAGTTACAAGTATGCCAGCGTTTAGGAAGTAAGCCCTGCAAATGCGGCGTCAGCACTTCGCCCCATAGGCACTTCGCTGCTGATGCATGAATGCTCACTGCAGCGATAATTCTGCGCATACGTTTTCTGCCGTTAGTATTATTATTTTTTGGGGGGGAGGGGGGGAGGCTAACTTGGTCTCCACCATCTTTGCTCTATCGTTCGGCCAGCTCTGTGCTGTGTTAGTCCCCGCTTGCATGACATTCTCCCACCACGCGTATGCGCTCTCAGGCCCTTCATTTGGTCCGCCGGAATGACTTCTGCTCTTAATTGCGTCTGTTTGTATGAGTAGTTTATCAAAGCACGCATCACAATCGATAGCGCTTCGACTACGCGCATGACAAATTCCTGCCTCGTGAGTTTTATTCCGGTGTCCGCATTGAGCGCTCACAAACCCGAGTTATAATTCTTGGCATAGAAGGGTTGGTGCGTGCGGTTATTAGGCGAAATTGAGTAATCAGTTGGAAGCGTTCAGATTGCACTAGCGCATTTTATATAAAAACAAAAAAAACACAATAATGAAAAAGCCATTGCCGATTTCTCCGGAAGGCGATGGTTTGAATGCGATAGCAATGTTTGGGTTGAACCCACCGTGGTTGCCTAGTGGATACGGCGTTGCGCTACTAAGCACAAGGTAGCGGGATCGAATCCCGGCTGCGGCGTCCACATTTCGATGGAGGCGAAATGCAAAAACGCCCGTGTGCTTGCGTTGTAGTGCACGTTAAAGAACCCCAGGCGGTCAAAATTAATCCGGAGCCCTCCACTACGGCATGCCTCATAATCAGAACTGGTTTTGGCACGCAAAATCCCAGGAAGAAGAAGAATGACCCAGCACGAGAGACAACGCAGCAGAAACAGAGCCCAGGGATGTATACGAGGCGGTCACAGTGCTGGTGAGATCGGGAACGCAGGCGGCGGCGTCGCAGGCCTCGCACCCCGATGGTGCACCAAAAAAGACGGACGGATAACTGTGAGCGTTTGAGAGAATCGAACTAAGTGAATAGATATGTTTCGCTTGACGTTTACTGCTCAGGCTGCAGAACCGTGCTCCCTAAAGCGCAGTTCACGATCACTCTCTCTCAGTCCAGTGTATACACTACAGTGTGGTAAGCGCACAGCTAACTAAACAGGAGCGGTTATATGATTGCGCGCACAAGGCTAACGTGAGCAGCCGCAGCCAGAACGCTTCCCCGGCTCACATAGAGTTTACACACCCACTACGTATCTAGGTATCTTAACTTTTTTTTTATTGGCAGCCAAGCGCACTGCGCCTCTCTGGAGGTGTTCTCGCTCTCCAGGCGCGGGCCGCATGCGCCGTTAGAACCATTTTGCGAAGCGCAGCCTCCGTAAACCACGAGCACCATACCAATTGCCTCAATCGGGACATACAGAGAGAGCGTGTTTGTGTGTGCTTGCGCGTAAGCGTGCCTGAGTTGGCGCGCGCGCTTGTGTGTGTGTGTGTTTTCATGTGTTGGCGCATGCTGAATAACATCAGACTTGAACCACACGCACACGTTTGGGAGCACTTTGTTGAGCACTCGTGCATGTTACGAGTTTGCACAAAGATGAATAGTGTTCGCTAAGCGTAAACCGATATTTAAAAAAAGGAGCACGATGCACGTTCAAGTAGAAAGTTCATGAGTAAAAAAGTTCGATGCATCGCATACAACAGCTAAGTATTATAAATGTGGGAGAAAGACAGCGTTCAACGCACAATACATGTTGCAGAATAGCGTGGCGGGAAAATATTTTCTACATTGCGGTACGAATTTATTGGAAGTAGTTAGCAGCACAGCTGCATGTTTCGGGCCAACCTCAGCGGGAATGAAACCTACAGGTCCGAAACGTTGCAGCCTAAACAAAAAACGAAAAGAAACAGATCTTTATGTACTTTCCCATGTGCACTGTAATGGCACAAAAATACAGTGCTGTAATATTTACGCCAGCACAAATGTACCATGCTTTTCATACAAGAAGTTCCCAGAGCTTTCACATTATTTCATTTTCACAGAAGAAACGCTTTCACAGCGTTTCTTCTCACCTTTTTTGATGAATTGTAGTGTTCCTCCAAGCACCGTGATGTCGTCTCAAAGAACTTCGATGTCATTTCAGTCCGAGATATACTAAGTGCATTCAAGGCACTTGCTGAAATGTGCAACAAGAAAATTATTCAGAATATTGAAGATGACACAACAGGTCGTTTTGCCGGTGTTGCGCACAAAGGAACAACGAGTTGTGCAACGCGAATGTGGTTCAGACAACGGAAATTCAGTGACACTTCACAACTTCTGAGTCATTGGAAACTATCAAACACTGGCTCAAAGATCTGCAATGAACATTATTTGGGATTAAACGCGTTCGTTGTACAGTGTAATTCTCAGTGAAAACTGCAGATAATTGCAAAATTCATCAAAAACGTCATTCCCGCGTTATCGTTTAATACATTGCTCATTTAAATGTGTATAAGGAGGTAACCATACGGACGGCGGACACGCCATTGCCTAATATTATCATCTAAGACGTCTTTTTATGCACAGGCGCTGGTTGATCATAGCTGAAATACTTAATTGTACTTGCGTTGTTTACACCTTATTACAATAAAACGCCGAACATCCAGATTTATGCTAGTATTCCTTAGATGAAACAGGGAACAGATTTTGTGCGGACAGCAAATATTCTCAGGTGATTTTTTTTTGTTCCCTGAAGTGTAAAGTAATGCTTAGCAGTGACTATTTCTTGCTAAATTCATAACAGCCTTACTCGCGTATGCAAACAGAAAGATTCCTTGTCGCCCAAAAGGTGAATACCGTAATTATTCGGTATAGGTAGACCTTTCATTTTTCGAAAGTTCTTGATAAAAAAATCTGGACCTGTATTTGAGAATAAAGCTAGCATTAGCGCCGAGCTAACGGAGCTAGTTCGTTGCGCACGCCGCAAAGTCAGTCCGGAGATTATCCAGGCTTGCTTTAACATATGCTGTATATCAAACGCACTCGACGGCACCGAGGACGCCTGCGAGGCATCCGACGAGGATAACTTTTCTGGCAGTTCCGACGAGGTTAAAGATTGCGGCGTCGACTAGCGAGGCTTAGCTGCCGAGATCAAAGTAAATAACGGCGTGTTATGTTCAAAGTGTTGTTCCTTTTTTTTAAAGACATGGGTTGAGCTATATTAGAATTATTATTTCTTTTGTTTCTCGGCGACTTCAGTATATAGGGCTAGCCCTATATTCATCTCAGTTATATTCGAGTAAATACGGTACCTTCATTCTGATGCGTTTGAACGCGTGCTTTAGTCATTAATTGCGGCGATGCTTGAGACTAGCATATTTCAATGCATATATTGAAAATTTCTGAAAGCCGAGACTGTCGCCTGATTTAGCTTACTTCCGAAAGTGGCCTCGAAGAGACAGTTGGAGAGGCGAGGGCCTATTCTTGGAATATGAAACATCCTGTTGAGACAGCAAGAACAAATAGAGATCAGTGCCGAATCCACGAATGATGCAACGAAAAAGGACATGGGAAATCCGAATCAAACGTTCTTTAAAACAACCGTGGCAAAATTAAACGGCACATTAAAGCGATTTTTCAACACAAGATGCTAAATGTAATTTTAGTACAATCTATTTGGCACACATGGAAATTTTCTGCCTTTATCAAAGCAGGGGAACAAAGTATCCGTGCGCGCTTTGTATGAAATCGGTTGGCTATGGGACACTTATCCATTTTGAGTCGTACGTGGTACATTGTCGGGCGTGCAGTAAAATCGTATGACCTGATTGTCAGCAAAAAAAAAAGTAACGCTGAGTAATTACTAATAAAACACATGCGCTTCATTTTCTGTACATCTATCAGGCACTTATGTGATATGCATGTCACAATAACATAGTCTGTTCTCTACTTCAAGTAGTCATCAACATTTCGCTACCTAAATGGATCACTCGCGGACTTTACCGCGGGTTTTACTATGGCCTTAAATATGCGAGCGACTCATCTCCTGCGCAATCATATCCTTTCCTACGCCAGTCGCTATATCATTGGTCACAGTACACAGGGCTTGAGGAACCCGCCGTGGTTGCTCAGTGGCTATGGTGTTGGGCTGCTGAGCACAAGGTCGCGGGATCGAATCCCGGCCACGGCGGCCGCATTTCGATGGGGGCGAAATGCGAAAACACCCGTGTACTTAGATTTAGGTGCACGTTAAAGAACCCCAGGTGGTCCAAATTTCCGGAGTCCCCCACTACGGCGTGCCTCATAATCAGAACTGGTTTTGGCACGTAAAACCCCATAATTAAATTAAGGGCTTGAGGAGCAATAAGGCGGAACATGTTTTCAGTGCATATGTTTGCTTAAGCTTCATGTCGCAGGTTAGAATGAGTATTCGGTTGGAATGCTTATTCGTTGCATCAGTGTTTCATTCCAGAATCTCAGTGACGGCTGTGCGATGCACTAAGTACAAACAGCGTTCAGGCCAAACAAGTTTGTGCTTATGCGTCAATAACAAGCTGAAATTTCCATGGCCGTGAAGTCAAGGGAAAGATGCAATCCATAGCTAGTCGTCAGTGACAATCAGCATCTGGTAAGAGATTGCAGCACCAAATCGCAGGGCAAAGGACGAGCGTGTGAACATTGTATAACACTACATTATGCAATGAAAGAACCCTAAAATAAAGGGAACGATACATTACTAAAGCCTAAGCATAAAGTTGACTTCGTAGGTTTTATATTGCGCGAAAAAATGTCACTGTTTTGTCTATCTGCAGGAAGCGTCAAGGACTTCTGAGGTCTAAGGTTCTTGTGCTACTTGGCTTCTTAACATTCGCCTAACATAATTTTTACTTTGTTCTCCCACAGTGGAGTGTGTCTCCCGGCGCATACTGCTTTAGCACATGGAAATCATTTTCTAAGTGTATGCGGTAACATGTGCTCTAATAAATTGAGGCTCGATCGAGGAAAATATTTAGTACTATTCGTTCACAACAGTTATTGTTTCTACCAGAAGAACAACGCCAACATTAGTTTCCTAAAATATATCCTTTCAGATGCATAGTTTCTGTTTTTCACGAGATTCAAACTCACGTGCCCATATAAGCCCGCGTCGTCTCACATATTTATTTATTTATTTATTCCTCACAGGCCCCGAGGAGCATTGGGTGAGGGGGGCACACCAATAGAAGTACAGTGCAAAAAAAAACCACAGTAACGGTACCAGAGACGCGGTACAAGGCAAACCACAGAAAATAAACGCAAAGTTGATTCAAAAAGGCGTAAAAATACTCTTAACATGGAGATTACAAAACAAAGCAAACGCGAAAATGGCAAGAACGGATAACCAAGTACAAGTGGGACAGTAGTACAAAATAAAACAACATTCAAAGCAGCTGAAAAAAGTAGTACAGCAGAAAGCTGCAATTAAGGCAATAATAAAGCGATAAATGCTGGCAGAGGTGTTTTTTGAACTCACCAGGGTGAGAAAAAGAGATTACGTTGTCAGGAAGATCATTCCAGAGCTTAATTGCTTTAGGTAATGCAGATGAATTGAATGATTGAGTTTTACCATATATGCGGTTAAAGCAGAGATGATTACGTAAACGCCGTGAAGATCGAGGAGACGATTCCAGAGGCAAAAAATGTAGGGCGGGTGTGAACATATTTATGATATAAACAGAGAAGTGAAATAGAACGACGATTTTCGAGTATGTGTATCTCATTAAGGTTCTTTAGCTGGGAGACACTTGCGAGGGGACTATAATTGTTAGAAATGAACCGGGCAGTTCTGTTTTGAATGGACTCAAGCATTTCAGTTAGGTATTTTGATGGGGAGACCAAATAGATGAGGCGAATTCCAACTGTGGACGAATAAATGTTAGATATGCAAGTTTTCGAACGGAGCTAGGCGAGTTTCGCAGGTTTCTGCGTATGAAACCCAATGGTGGTGGTGGTTAAACTTTATTTCCAAGAAGGGTCCTGAAGGACACCAGACTGTTCGTCAAGGTGTAGAGGGCACCTCCCACGTCGGGACGGGGAGCCCTAGGCTCTCCGCCGCTTCGTGGGCCTTCTGGACAGCCCAGAGTTGGTCTTGCAGCTCGCGGCTTCTAAGAGCGCCGTCCCACTTGTTCTTGTCCTCCAGATAGGAGGCCTTCGTCGCGCATCCCCACAACATGTGTCCCAAGTTCACGTGTCCACCACACTGTGCACAATTGTAAGTTCCCTCGTAGTTGAAATCGCTGAGGCTCAGCGCACAGCACAGGTCGTCCGGTTGTCAGGCACCAGAGCTGGCAGAGACATCCTGGTCACTATGGGCATGTTTACTGAACTTGAAAAGGATAACGTCAGACATCTTAGTAAAGAAATCAGGGACGCGATTGTGGTTCGTCCTTTTCCCAGGAACGTCCACCCGGTCTTTAACCAAGGGAGAAGGCTCGCCCGCGCGAAGGCTCTTCTTGCCGAGGCTGCTACGGATTCCACAGAAGCTGCCTTCGTAGACGCCGCTCAGGTGGCCAGTCGCGAAGCTTTTTCCGTAGCCGTAATAGACGCCCACGAAAGAGTCTTCAATGCACTCTCTGTTTATACCAAGAATCCGGAGGTGGCTGAACAAATGGCCATTGCACTCGCTCGTTTTCGATGCTTTGCTGCAGATGGTTGAAATGTGACAAGACCATGAAAGATTTGGTGTGAACTGGATTCCGAGATATTTGTACGACGTAGCTTTGGACAGGAAGGTGTTATTGATAGAGTATTGGAAATTAGAAATATCATGCTTGCGGCTAAAAGTCATATATTTACATTTAGTAGGGCTTAGAATCATGTGCCAGTTTTTGCACCACTCAACAATAGTGTTAAGGTCATCTTGAAGGGAAAGGTGGTCAGTATCTGACGTGATCTTATGGTAAACAACACAGTCGTCTGCGAAAAGACGTAAACGGGAGGAAATGTTATTGGGAAGGTCGTTAATATAAATTAGAAAAAGTAAGGGTCCAAGCACACTTCCCTGTGGTACACCAGAGGTCACGTCAGATAGTAGAGATGAAAGCCCGTTGACAACTGTGAATTGTTGACGGAATGAGAGAAAGTTACGAAGCCAAGATATTGTGAGAGAATCAAGACAAAGGGTAGATAATTTAGTAAAAAGTCGGCCGTGAGCAACTCTGTCAAATGCTTTTGAGAAATCTAAAGAAATACAATCTGTTTGCTGGTTTTCATCCATGTTAAAATGCAGGTCAGTAGTAAATTCAAATAACTGGGTATCACACGAGTAGCCTTTCCTAAAGCCATGCTGATTTGAAAAGAAAAAGTTATTTCGTTCCAGATGGTTGTAAATGTGAGAAGCGATAATATGTTCAAGTAGTTTACAGCATATGCACGTTAAAGAAATGGGACGATAGTTATCAGGCGAGTTTTTGTTTCCCGTTTTGAAGACAGGAATGACCTTTGCTATTTTCCACTCGGAAGGCAGCTTTCCGGATGACAATGATTGCTCAAAGATATGACACAAAATCTGGCTGGAAACTGAAATGGTGTTTTTAAAAATTTTCGAATTTATGTTGTCCACTCCGGCAGATGAGGATAACTTAAGGTTGTTAATTAGAGATGCAATACCCTCGGGACTAATCCTGATGGGCTCCATAAATGGGTAGTCGCAATCAGGAACAACTGGCATACTGGAATGATCTTCCTTTGTAAACACTGATGCAAAAAAGTTGTTGAACGCAGTTGGACATTCAGTGTCGGTTAATGGTGAGCCCTCAGTATTGTGTAGTGATATGGGGTCTTGTTTATTGAGTAATATGACTGCTTACAAGAGAGTTTCGCGGCTGTTTACACATATTTTGCTGTAACCTACCGGGAGGTTCCAATTTTACAGTAAATGTTATTTTCAAGAGTACTTGTACACGTATTAACAACGCCAGTCGCACGTAGCAGACTGTCTAAGAAGGAAATAGCTTGCGAAGATTTCGAAAGAAAAGTTATTTTGTGGAATGATGGCCAAAATAAAGCGGTCGTTAAAACTACAGCCTTTGCGATTTTAAATTGTTTGGTGCCACCGCAACCAGTAATTTTAATATGTTCGTCCCATTTCATTCTAATTTCTAAATTTGTTTCTTTGTAGTTCAATAGCGCTGTAATTAAATAGCCAAATAAGCGAAGTTCTAAGGCGCATTTACATTTACACTTAGAAAACATACCCTTCCTTTGCTGAAGTTGGTATTGAAATGTTGAAGAGGCTCAAAGGAAGAACTGTAAGCGAAAGTGAAAGGATAGTAAATGACTTTCATTCGTGACGAGGAAAGACAATGTGAAATGACCTTTTTGATATAAAATAACCCTTGAACTTTCTTTATTACGCTTTTGGATGCTTTAATGAAAGTTGTGATTTCAAAGAAACTGAGTGAGCAGAAATCAGCTTACAGCAGACTAATTTTCTGAGGTTTCGGTGTGATTTTTGCTGACACATTAAAAAGGCACCAGCAAAGTCAAATTAGGGGCGTTGCCCCAGTGAAAATTTAGACTAGAAGTAGAACTTAAAAAAAAGGAACATGATAGGGCTTCTTAAAATTTAATTGATCGCTGCCTAATGCGCTGCCTAAAAACACCTTCCCGTAGAAACGGGAAGGTGTTTTTAAGAGAAAAGAAAACATGGGGAAATGTGTTGGCAAAGAATTTTCTGGAGTGCAGTCAAGGCTATTTGAAAGTCAGCTCGAGTGAGCAGCTTCGAAAGGTTCCTTCATAATGTTCGTGGTTGGCTTACAATAGGCTCTTAAGTTGCTGTCGTACAACATTCAACGAGTCTTGCTCCGACGTATTCATCAGAGGCAGATACGAATAACTGTCGGAAGCATTCATATTTGGCCATAATGAAAATTTTTTAAATTAAAATATTCGTTTTTTAATTGTTTAATGTTAGTCCGAACATAAGTGTACGCCACATGCTCAAAATTTTTAACATTCGCTCGACCATAGTAAGATGCCGCACGACCTCCGACGCTCTTGCTCAAGTAAAACAGGTCTTGCTCTGCTAGTTGATAATTTTTTTATTATTAAACTACGTAACAGTTCTCGTTGAAGAAACACTGATGTATTTCACGTTGCTGATTTCGTACCGTTTCTTGCGTTTTGTGCGAAGACACATTTTTTTCAAATCGCTGTACTTGTACGACTTTCATACTGATCTGTCCAGAGGTTGTGCTTTATTTACCACGCGGACTGCCTTGCACAACACTGCATAATGTATTTCATCGTAGCCCTGCTCAAACGTTTCGATGCTTGTATATACAATATGTCTGCATGCCACAAGCAACACAAGAGTAAGCAGTGCAAGACACTCACCGACGGCGTTCCATCCTGGGTCGTAATAACAGTCGGTGTTAAATAGTGATAGACGTCTTCTAGGACGAAGAGGAAAGCGAGGTTGTAGGTTTATTGTTCTTTGTAAACACAGCTGCAACTCTTCAAAATTAACCAAGAAATTAAGCGCCACCAGGCCAGCACAGTCCCGAAACTAGAAATTGTCATTATTAGTTATGAATTCCACGGACATTGCTCTGCAGGCTTTTACTGGCGTACGATTAGTGCGATTTTTAATGTTGAGCGTCTCCAACAGCAGTCTAAACGTGAATGTAATCCATCCATAGAAACGGGGTCACTCCATACTGAATTTAGCATTGATAAATTTACGCGCGAGCCCCGACATACGCTATAGATATTTATCATTGTGTGCTGAGCATGTTTCATGATGTACCAGGCAACTGTTAGAACATGGACTGGCGCAATGTTTGATTATAAGACCTACGTTGTTCCGTTATCAGTACTCTTCTTTCATCAGTATGATGTTGCGCTAATCACAGGGCAAATGCAGAATATTACTAATACAAGTTTTCCTTTATTTCAGGTTTTCCGATGGGAAAACTGTTATTGCGTTCTAAAACAATCCACTGATTCGTTGTCATTGTACTATGTACTGCACTTTTTCTTTTCTTTTATTCCTTCGTTCTTTTTTTTTTCTTTTTACGCTATTCGCCGCGCGCGAAATATGAATAGTGCCACATCATTTTACGTCCTCTGGCCGCGACATCAGCTCACCAGCAGCAGTAATTCAGCTCGATACTCGCGTTCTACAAGCCGCATGTAGAATTTTAAGAAAAATTAAATTTCCGAAATTTTTAAAATTGCCTGCTACATGATGCAGGTCATTAAAAAATTACGTTAACACGAACAAAGAAATCAATATCGTCTTAAAAAGTACAGGTGCACGATACCAATCACGGCCCAGACAATGCCCATACACGCCGTGCGTAATCGCAACCGAAATTTTATTCCTTGTTGAGTATTTCGACTATCGATATGTTCCTGCTAATTTAGGTTGAACTTAATAGTCGGACAATGTGACTGATAATATTTCTCTGTTTAAAAAGAAATTAATCTGGTTCACAGTTGCGGTTTGAAATTATTTCCAACGCTGTGTTTGCATGTAGGTACATGCAAACTCGTCTACACATTTCTTTTGTGTTCGTGTCCGTGTCCACTTGCACACACAGGCTTGCATAACTGCACTACTATGACCAATAAGGCACTTTGCACCGTTCAGTGTAGTAACTTGTGAGGATTTGCTGCGCCAGTCTTTAGAGCCAAATTGTCGTTCTTGGACAACGCTTCTTGGTTTACCATGTGCCTTGCGTTTTGTATCCAACCTACCTGTACAGTAATTAATAGCCGCGACAACAAAGTGACAATAAACGAAAATATTAGGTAAGTCTAGATTAAAATATTAGGCTTCTGCAGTAATGAATTCGTCATTCGCAGCGAGAACAGAGGTCTTGGAAGTAAGAAATCGAGAAAGTAAGAAATGGAACCGGCAACACCTGTTGTAGACTATGGTACCTTTCAGGTGACATCAGCACTGGCTGAATCACACATACACACATAAAAAGGCATAGAACAGGCGGAGATGACATCATCTTATCCATTTTGCTGCTGACGGTTCAAATTGAGGAGCAGCAGCGAAGACCTTCCGTGGCAGTTTTCTACTCAACAAAGTGATATATTGGCACACAGAAAATGATGATAGACTTGAAGAATAATTTATCAGTCTACCTCTACTTGATATTTTCCTTCAGTGTCCCTCTAATAATGCGTTATTAGAGGGACAGAAACGAAATTTGCAGGCGCAAGTTGGAATCAGCTAGCGCAAGACAGGGGTAGACATAAATATAGGCTGAGGACGATGATGATACTCAATCTCATGTCCATAAAATTTCTTAGTGCGTGTACACTAGCCTCATGTGGCAGGTCACATCTCAGATTTGTAAAGCCTGCTGTGCGCAAAAGAAAAGTTTTTTTCCACAGTAAACACCATCGCCAATCCCGAAGGCGAACAATGTTAAGCACAGAAAACTGGTGAAGGGCGAGCCTTCATCTTCTTTAAAGAGAATTAAAAGCCTTACGAGCTGCATTGATTCTTGTTTTGTTTGTTCGCGTGAGCAGTAAACAGTGTATTGCTTTTCCGCACACACGACTACATAGTATACTGTTTGCATTCAACTGAATGGGCCTCGTATTCTGCCGTTTCTGCAATATTGCAACCTTACCGAGCATTGGGGACAAAATTCCAATTTGGATCTGCCCACTTGGATGCGACCAAGGCACTGAGTTTGAGGAAATACTGGAGAGACTGGTTCATTGCCGGTACTTCCGTCTCAATCTGGGTCGATAGAAAATACAGGTGAAATGTGACGGTACCAGTTACCTATGAAAACAACCAAATTTGCTCTTCTTAGATTCAAATTTTCTCGCTGGGCTAGTACTGCTGCAGAAAGGCAATTCTTCTTAAGCATTAACGTGAAACGAATTGCGCGTTACATTTCTCCTTCCTGTGATCTATTCTCCAAATATACAACTTTTGCAGTCAACAAACTATGCGCTTGATGTACAGAAACGGTCTTACAGAGCTCCTCTCGTCTAAACATTTTTGTGTTCGTGTCCATAATAACTTAAATCCTACATCGCAGTAGCATTTGCAAGGTTACAGAAGTTATCACATATTGTAGGGCTCACATCAAAACCACCACAAGGTGCCCCTTTAATGGCGCAAGGCCCTTTAACTTTTGAAGTTCGCAGAAATCACCTTCAGAACTTTTTTTCTTAATTTCATCATGCGCTCTAACATTGAACATTGAGGAATATCTTTTACGTTCCAGCCTCCACTTATCATTATAACCGTGAGATACTGTTCTAACCACTACCTGTCCGTTATGCAGTGTATCAGTTATAATGACTGAGAATCGGTGCTACTCGGCCAATCGAAATTTGATAGACATTGTATAAAAACCACTCATTAGCGATCTTTGTACGAGGTCGCATACTTTTAAGATGTAACTATGCACATGTTTGCTCTCAAGTTAACTCACGATTCTATTTTCTTATCGTATACTTGCTTATATATATCTGCGATTATTTCAAGGTTATAAGGCATTTTCGACTAAAAGAATCAGAATGAAAGCTTGTGCATACCTTGTTGACCAAGTCAGTTAATAAAGAGTTCGCCGAGAATCGGGCAGGAAACGAAAAGAGCATTCTCACTTGTTCGAGCTGTTAGGAAAAATTAGTTCGTAACATGAATGAGATGGGCAAGCCAGTATGTACAGCTATTATTGGTAAATTATGAAAGGAACATCCACTGTTGAAATCTGCTAAATCACTTGTACTTTTTTATTAGTACAAGCATAGCCAGCTATTGCGTAGAAAGCATTTCAAGCTAATAAAAAAATCTGGGGATTTAAACCATGTATCGTGAAACTTGCATACAAACGTATTTTAAAGCTCGTTCACAGTTTTACGTTTGACGGCTAGATTTCAGCGGGTAACTGCGCATCGTTCAAGCCAGATCAGCTTAATATTGTTTGACCAATATTGTATTGCAAATGCGATAAATGAACCCATCGCAAAAATTACATTGATGTGTGTCACCGTGTTCGTTCAAAGGATAGCTGCCCGCCAATCATTGTTCAATTCAAAAACAGGTCAAAACGCGACTCTGTTCTTCGCAAGGCACGAAAGCTGCGTCCTTCCGTGGCCGATGTCGGCTGTTCTGGAAAATATTCCATATACGTAAATGAGCATCTTTGTCCACAGCTCAAAAATTTGCTTGCCATGACCATTGAGAAAAAGAAGGAAACGAAATGGCGGTTTGTGTGGACCACACATAGTAAAATATTTGTAAGAAAGACTGAGTCTTCAAATGCGCTTGAAATAACATGTGTCGCTGACCTAGTGAAGATCGATGAACACCTGCAGCAGGCAGGTGTTCATCATTAGCTTTCCCTCGTACGTTTTTCTTAAAATTCCACGCTTGAATGATGGATCCGAATTTCAAATCGCCAAGTGATTTAAATATACCTGTCTGTGTTAGCAGCCATATTTCAGCTCTTCATATTAACGCCCAGTCAGCCCGGAACAAAGAAGACGTCATTACAATTTTTATAGAAAGTTTTTAATTTTGTTTTGACGTAGTTATGATGACCGAAACTTGGTATACAAGTGAACTGGAGGTATACCTCCAGTTCACTTGTATAGGGACCGGGCGCGGGATGAATTTGGACCGGTGGCGCCTTCATGCGGCGGCGCCACGAAAGTAATGGCATGTGGCGGCCGGGCCGCGCGCAGCTGGTGCTGCCGTGAAACCACGTCTGATCAAACATGTTGCGTTTTCGGGTGCACCAACAGTTACTGAAACATGACTGAAGCTGGTTAGGCCATTCAATTCAATCGTTGTTCATCGCGGCATCGCGTTTTTCAGGCGGAAAGTCTGTATATGTGCGCTCTGTATATAGGCAGCAGCGCGTTCAGTGCTCAGCAGTTGAAACGCGATACTCGAATCGCATGGTAGCCAGCGCTTTTTGCACTGACTGTAAGCGCTGGGGACCCCATACTGATGCATTGTGGTGTAGAGTGAAAGCGAGAACCTTCCTAACGCATTATGACTGGATTTGGTCCCAAGGCGCGCACCTGTGGCTCGAAAAAAAAAAACGGTGGCAGCCGCGCGCTGCCAGTGCTTCAATCGCTGTGCACTGTACATTTCCGACGCTGATTTGGTATAGTGTAGTTGTTCTAACGTTAATAAAAGAGCCGTTCATACGCAAGAGCTTCGTATCCCATTTGTCTGTCTTCGCCTCCGGAGCTTGGGAACCGAAGGCGAACACTCAGATTTGTCGTCATTTTGCCATCTTATCAGTGTATCAGTCTTCCTTTTAATGTACATTTTCCTTCCTAGCAATTCCCAACTCTGGTTGCGTCCGGCACACGACTGTGCTGTGCATCGACGGCGAACACCAACGCAGTGGCGTGTTCATACTCGCCGCCAACGATGGCTCCCGTCGCGCTAAGCTATATAAAATGGGCCGTGACTGAAGATTGGGCTAGTTTATAAGCAATTAAGAATGGGGAAGCATTGTAAAGATAAAAACTACAATGGACAGAGAGCGGGAACTTACTGACACATGTGCGATCGGCGAAGCAGCTCAAAAAACAAAATAAGGAAGACGTATGTCTCCTTTTTTTTTCTGTCCATAATTTTTGTGTCATTCGCATATTTCCATGATTAAATATGCGGTAATGTTAAAGCGCAAAGCAAAATAGCATGTGGAATATAACTGCTGGAGTTCCACGTCTTAGCTTGCCGCGGTGAGCTCCGTTCGCGTGGTGCATTTGCATTGCAATTTGCGCTCGTTTTCAGCTTTATATACTACCTGATGCCACGAATGTGATCTGCCTCGTACAAGTGACAACCTTTCTCAAAAGCAGACACACGAAAATGCGTTTTCCGGTGCGTCGGCCCTTAAAACTCGCAGTGCCAAATCACTGCCGGCATGGAAGCACCGAGCGCCGTCGTCCCGTCGTCTGCTTCACATGCCAGTGCTCCCACAGCTGCCGTTCACGGCGCTGTTCACCAGCATGTCGCCGGCGCGCCGCTGGCGCCTTACGACGGCCGCCCGGTGCCTATACCAAGTTGCCTAGTTATAAGTCTCACTTTCTAAATCGTCGAGGTAAAAAAGGCGGTGGTCTTACGTTAATGGTTCAAGACAGATTTGAAAGCGAACTGCTCTCGAATTATTCTCGAATTTCAGATGATTATGAAATTCTTACAGTAAAGTGCAAATATGGCATTTTATCGGTTATGTATCGCCCACCTGGAGGGATGCTACCTTCATTTTTATCTTTTTTAGACGAATTTCTTGCTTGGATTAACGACAATAATTACACACTAATTTTGGGAGGTGATCTTAACATTGATTTCTCGAGCAACTCAGCGCCACGGGCTCAACTTGCGGAAATGATCGTAGTAAATGCGTTGGTAAACGTGATGAAACAACCGAAACGTATACAGTTAAGTACGTCAACATGTATTGATGCTTTTATAACAAACTGTCAAAATCAGACAATTGACTCAGGAGTTCTTGGATCCCATATTAGTGACCATTTGCCCATATACATAATACAAAGCTTTAACAAACCAAACTCAAAAAACCAACATGAAAGGTCTGTCACATACCGTAACGTAAACCAGGAGACATTGCAGCGTTTTCGTTCAATTTTATTAGCTACAAACTGGCGCTCCATCTATAGCAGTGGTAACGCTACTCGCGCGTATGAACTACTAATAGACAAAATTAAAAAAGCCTTCACCGTAACTTTTCCTTACATCAAAAAGATCCGTCCCCGTAAGGCAAGAAAGCCGTGGCTTACTTCGGAATGCTTGAAGGCTATCATCGATAAAAATACACGGTTTCAAAGGTTTCTTAGGTCTAAAAGCGCCTCCGATTTACAAGCGTTTAAGAAACATAGGAATAAAACAAATAACCTTTTGCGCAGATAAAAAGAAAGATACCTTTATAACTTGTTTAATCACGAAGTATCTAGAAAACCGAAACTTGTCTGGAAAAGGCTAAATTCTTTCTTAGAAGGTAATTCTAAAGAAAACACTGGCCCCACTGAGATCAAATTAGATAACGATATATTCACTGGCCGTAAGCTAGCTGACCTTTTTAAGAATTTTTTTTGCCTCTGTCGCAAGCAGTGTGCGTAATACTTCCTGCATGGAATATATGCCTTCGAGAACACGTGAATCTGCGTATTTGTTTCCAGTCTCCCAGCCAGAAGTTGTAGTAGTGTTCTTTTCCCTCAAAAATAGCTACTGCGCCGACCCTGATGATCTACAAATTCGACCGGTCAAGTACGTGCTTGACATCATTGCCCACCCCTAACACATGTGATCAATCTAATCTTTTCTTCTGGCGATTGCCTGAGACAGCTACAAGTTGCTAAAGTTGCCGTTATTTTCAAAGGCGGTGACAAAAGTAATGTATCAAACTACAGGCCTATTTCCATACTGCCCATTTTTTCCAAAGCTATTGAAAAGTTGGTACACATAAGAATGAATAGTTTTTTGAGTCGCCATAACATCATACCGCCGTTTCCATTCGGCTTTAGTAAAAAAATGTTCCATGGAATCTGCGTTACTTCTTCAAAAAGAAATCATATTAGGTGGTTTTGAGCGTCTACTTTACATAGTTGGAATATTTATCGACTATTCAAAAGCCTTTGATCGGATTAATCCTATTACACTTTTAAAAAAGCTACAGCATTGCGGATTCCGTGGGGCATTTTTCACACTTATGCAAAGCTACTTGAGTGATCGCCAGCAGCAGGTACAACTTAATAACTATAAATCAAGCTTTCGATCCCTAAACAGCGGAGTACTGCAGGGAAGCATCCTAGGGCCTCTACTTATTTTAATGTATATATTAATGACGAAGTAGGAACGGATAAAAATACCCAATTTATAGTTTATGCTGACGATACTAGTTTTTTTTTTGGGGGGGGGGATCAGATTTATTGGAAATGCAAACCAGAGCAAATAACGTACTCGCGAAACTGCATACCTGGAGTTTGAACAACTCGCTAACTATAAATACGTCAAAAACAAAAGCGGTTTTATTTAGAGCTAAAAGCAAGAAAGTCAACTTTGATTTAGCGCTTTTTCTTGGTACATCAAAAATGGAGGTGGTTCCTGCTGTGAAATGTCTTGGTGCACTCTTTAATGAAAACATGTCCTGGGATTTGCAGTCCTGATCCGGTTTGTTCCAGTCTTTCTCGCACGGTTGGTATATTATCGCGCACACGTTTTCTTTTGCCTGAGAAAGTAAAACTGTTATTGTATCATTCACTTTTCCTTTCCAAACTGTGCTATTGCTACCTTGTCTTAGGAACAACCACAATTTCCAACATTTTGAGGCTTTCTAGATTACAGAAAAGGTCAATGCTCCGTATGAGGCACACACAGGGCCCATCTGTAAAAACCGAAACGTAATACCTGTTGACGACTTGTACGATTCTTTACTAATGACACGCTACAAACAAGGCATTAAAACAAACAATCTGTGCTTGAAAGAACTGGCTAATTTGACTGAAAGAGTGCATGTTTATGACACGCGCGGAATCACTTTTTGGTTTACGCCACGGACCCGTACTAATTATGGCCGACAAATGATCGCATATACACTGCTTACTCTTTTAAACAACCAGCATTGTTTTCTGTAGTGCTGCTGCTGTCAAGTTTTGATTTTGTACTGGAAAGTTTCTTCAAGTTTTGATGAATTTTGATGTCGTGCAGAAAAGTAAATATTTGGCTTTTATAGTTAATTTCAACACTGTTGGTTTTATTTTTCACATGTATAGTTTTGGCATTGTAACTTTGTCGCATAGGAACATTTTCTGTTGCCCCTTTCAAAGTGCAGTTATCGGGTACAGACCCCGTCAAGCCTTTTTTGGCTTTTAGTCTGTGCCCTCAGCATTTTGTACATGCTATAATATACCATAATGCCGAAATAAAATGAATGAATGAATGAATGAATGAATGAATGAATGAATGAATGAATGAATGAATGAATGAATGAATGACCAACCTAGGACTTTAGGACCGCCAACTCTCTAAGTTTCTTTTCCTTTTTTTCTTTTTTACTTTACGATGACATATAGTTTTCGAAACCTCTAAATTGTTTCGGATTGTTGAGAAATTCGTAAAATTTCTTTCTACTGCCTTTTTTCCTTACCACCTCCCAAAAAATATAACATACGAGAACACAAAGAATCACACTGGACATTCAAGCACGCAATCACCTTCAGAATGGGTGCAAATGAACGAACTTCTGAATTTCTTTCTTAATGGCAAAACACAAGCAACGATGTGAAGATTAGCTTTCTGCAGGCATGTGGTCGGTGCTTCGCGTCACGCATAACTGCTGCAACGCAAGCATTTTTAAAATTTTGTACACGTTACTTCCGAAAGTGCGAAAGTGCGTGAGAATATTTCGTACGTCGTAGAGTCTATGCAATTGCTTCCATGTAATAAGCGAATTCCTTGGGAGAAAAACTAAAGTTCGCCTGTAGAGGTGGCCTGCCCTATGAAAGACGTACTATCAAGCCTAAGCAGAGTCCTCCCATGCAAGGACTCTGCCCTAAGGAAGAAAGAAAAAGATGGCATAAGTACGCGTTCCATGTGAATGTGTTGAAGGGACAGTGAATAAAAAATATTTTAGCTGTATTAGCAAATTACCCTTGTACAATAACAGCAAGAAAGACACTCCTCCATTTAGCAGAGGCTTAATTAATAAGCCAGAAAAGGTACAAAGAACGACAAACGAGTGGCGAAGCTGTGACGTCATGTATGGTCGCAGTGACGTAATGTATTTTGATGGTGTCTGTTCAGGCGCACTTAATTTTTTATCGCTAAAGATGGACTACAATGTCTTTTGAAGGAGCCAAGGACTGAACCCTAGCCAAGTTTCGAGAAGTTCTACTGCGCCAGAGCAGCCCCAACAGCATAAAGTGCTTTGAGACTAATCCGTGGAATTACACTTATGTCTCGTCGCAATACTAGGGCTTCATCGGTAAATGAAAATAATGAAACTTTGACTTTCGGTTTTTCTCTTTTAATAATCAACCTATAGTGCAACGAACGTGAACTTATTCAATGTTTCGTTTAGTGTTCCCCTCCAAAGAAAGTTAAGGCTCCTTGGTTCGCTGCTCCTTCGCACTATTAAAATTGCCAGTTACGCGCTAGAATTGAAATCAGTGAAAGCATTGGACATGTGAATATACAGAAGCGCAGCTCCACTAGGATAAGTCGCGTTAACGAAACAGAAATACTTGTGCGCATTTTTTTTCTGTTTTTCACCTGCTCTGAAATGATGTACTTGGTCCAGTTGTCCAAACGCTGAAGGTGGGAAAACTCGTCGATGAATGCGGACCGCAGTTCTTCTGCCATGATGTATGCCTATTTCATGGGGAGAGCCAGACAAAATAAAATGAGCTGCTTCGAATCTTCATTAGAAGAGCAGCGCCATGAAACACACATCGTGGGTAAAAGCACCACACACGATTCAACGCATGTGCACTCAATCAAAGCCATTCAAAGAAGCACACTTATATATATATATATATATATATATATATATATATATATATATATATATATATATTGCGAGACAGCTGTTCAACCTCGACGGTTTATTATGCAGGCCGCGCGCTGAAGAGAATGACGCTGGCCATGGAGATGAGTATATACAGATGAAGATGAAGGGGCAATATAATGCTCACACAATTACCCCCGCGCATGGAAGCGGCCAACCTGGCCGCTGCTTTAAACGTGAAACATGCACAATCTCTGTGGTATGGCAGCGGCCGCCCAAAGGCGTAACAGCGGGCGAAGCCTGTTCCTGAACAGTGTAGGGCCCGACAAAACGGGACTGAAATTTCTCGCATAAGCCAGGAACGCGAACTGGAGTCCACAGCAACACTTCGTCTCCAGGCTGGAAGGAAACGACACGGTGGGATCACTGGGATGCATCATAGCGAGTTTTGCGGTCTTGTTGACTGGCGTCGGTGTTAAGGCGGGCGCGTTGGCGACACTGGGCAATCCGCGAAACAAATTGCTCACACATTGATGTGGACGAGGGCACGGGGACGCCAAAGAAAGAGACGTCGAGGGCAGTGATCGGTTGACGACCATACACAAGGAAAAAGGGCGAGTACCCCGTTGTGCGTTGGACGGCCGTGTGGTAAGCGAAGGTGACGAATGGGAGAACACCATCCCAATTGGTGTGGTCAGGGTTGATGTACATTGAAATCATGTCGGACAGTGTACGATGAAAGCGCTCTGTAAGGCCATTAGTTTGAGGGTGGTAGCTGGACGTCGTTTTATGGATGGTATTGGACGCATGGAGAACATCGTCGAGAAGTTTAGACAGAAAGGTCCTGCCGCGGTCACTCAAAAGGATACGTGAGGTTCCATGTCGTAAAAAGATGGCTTCCAAGAAAAACGAATCTCCGCTGCGGAACCGGAAGGTAGTGCGGCTGTTTCAGCGTACCGTGTCAAGTGGTCTACAGCTGTGGCAATCCGTCGGTTACCGCCAGCCGATAAGGGTAGTGGTCCATACAAGTCGATACCAACGACTTCGAAAGGAGCTTCAGGACACGGGACAGGTTGTAGCAGTCCAGCCGGAGGTGATTTCAGTCGTTTGCGGTGTTGGCAGATCGAACAGGGAGCCACGTATTTTGCGACGCTTGTTGCAAGTCCAGGTCAAGAGAAGCGGCTGCGAATTCGTTCATAGGTTTTATGGAAACCAATGTGACCGGCAGTGGGATTGTCATGAAAGGTCTCCAGTATCTGGGTCCGAAGTGATCGGGGAACAACAGGAACCCAACGGTGTCCTTCGGGATGAAACACGTACCGGTATAGCACCGAATTTTCGATCTTGAAGTTCTTCAACTGCCGACAGAGTCGATCGTTAGGTGTGCGAGAGGATCCCCGAATACGTTCTATAACGGAGTGTCAGTAGGAGTCACTACGTTGGCAAGTTGCAAACGTATGAGAATGGCTAGGTGGGAGCCGTTCGAGAGCTGCGAGTGAAGGAAATGCAGGAGACACGTCCGGCGGGTTGCTCATGGAAGGCGGTAAGCAGGCAGTGGTTGAAGACGGTGGTAGAGGACAACGAGAGAGAGCATCGGCATCCTGGTGTTTCTTTACAGACTTGTAGGGGACTTCGAAATCGTATTCTTGTAAACGAAGTATCCAACGGCCGAGACGTCCCGTTAATTTTTTTAGTGCCGCCAACCAGCACAAGGCGTGGTGATCAGTAAAGACCGTGAAGTGGCGGCCGTGCAGATAAGGTCGGAATTTTTGGACGGACCAAACAACGGCAAGACACTCTTGCTCGGTAATCGTATAATTTTTCTCTGCAGGTGTTAGCGTGCGACTTGCGCATGCGACCACACGTTCTTCGGAAGTTTGTTGACGTTGCAGAAGAACAGCGCCGATACCATGGCCGCTGGCGTCAGTATGTAGAAGAGTGGGTGCGGTGTTGTCGAAATGACAAAGCACAGGTTCGAACATGAGGGCGTCATTCGTCCGACCATACGTAGGGAGTTCCAAAAGGAAGTAGTTGATGGAGCGGCGCCGCAGTGGTGGCAAAGTTACGTATGAAGCGCCGGAAATACGAAGCTAGGCCAAGGAAGCTACGCAAGTCTTTGGCGCGTTGAGGCCTGGGGAAGCGCAGGACAGCGGTAATCTTATCGGGGTCAGGTCGAATGCCCTCCTTGCTGACAAGGTGTCTGAGTACTTTAATGGTTTTGCTGGCGAAGTGGCACTTTTTTGTATTCAGCTGAAGGCCAGCAGCCGAGAGGCATGTCATGACTTCGTCGAGGAGCTGCAAGTGCTGATGGAAGGTCGACGAAAATATGACGATGTCGTCAAGGTAGCATAAGCAAGTCTTCCACTTTAGGCCCCGTAGTACATTATCAATCATCCGCTCAAATGTGGCGGGAGCATTACACAGGCCGAAAGGCATTGCGTTAAATTCAGAAAGTCCATCGGGTGTGGTGGCAAAGGCAGCTTTTTCCTTGTCTGCTTCGTGCATGGGGATCTGCCAGTATCCGGAGCGTAGATCAAGGCTGGTGAAGTACTCGGCGCCGTGTAATGAATCTAATGTATCATCGATTCGGGGCAGTGGATATACATCTTTGCGGGTTCTTTTGTTCAAGGCACGGTAGTCTACGCAAAATCGCACTGAGCCGTCTTTCTTACGCACCAAAACGACAGGTGACGACCAAGGGCTTGAGGAAGGGCGGATGATGCTTCGTTTCAGCATGTCAGCAACGTGGGTATCGATGATCTGGCGTTCGGCGGAAGAAACGCGATATGGCCGCCGATGAGCCGTTGCAGAAGTCTGTCCCAGAAGAGGAGAGTGCACGTCGAAGGAGTCTTTATGCTTGGATAACAACGCCGGTCACTCTTCCGTCTGATGTGGCGTTAGATCAGAGCTGATTGCACTAGCGATAACAGAAGCAGGGACCGTGTCTATAGCTGTAGGTGCTTGTGAAACAGCAGTAGTCGAGGTAAGTGCACAGACAGGCTGAGTGTCCAAGACGCAAATTACAACAGTGCCTTTAGGAAGAAGTACTGGCTCAGTGGTTGTGTTGAGTACAGCCAAAGTGGCCGTGCCGTTGGTGAAGCGAACAAGGCTAGGTGCCAGAGCAATCCCTTTGGATAGGCAACGAGCTGATGGCACAACTAAAACGTCACCATCGGAGATGTCAGGGTTAACTACAAGAAGTTGTTCGCGGCCAGGAGGCGCCATACAATCGTCAGCAGTTCGTAAGCGAAGGCGCAGTTCGGGCGCGTCGTCGGAATTGTCGGTCTCGGTCAAGTTAACGAGGCGTTGACGGCAGGAAATGAAAGCAGACGCCGAAGAGAGAGAGTCCCACCCTAGTATAAGCATGTGAGCACAGGAAGTCAACACTGCGAACTGGATATGGTGGCGAATCCCGTCAATCGAAACTCGAACGGTGCATTGCGCCGATGGCCGAATCACAACATTATTTGTGCCACGTAGAATAGCTCCATTGTAAGGTGTAGTAACCTTGTGTAGACGAGAGCACAAGTCAGCGTGAATAATAGAAATAGAAATCAATGCAGGAACTGGTACACCTTCTACACACACTAATAAGGTATTGGCCGGGCACACAGGAGGAATTGTAGTCTGTGCGGGTTATGCATTTCCCTCCAAAAACTGCACCATCTAGTTTTCCTATCGGTAGTCAACAGTGCGGGTGGCCGGTGGCAGGGGTGATGTCGAGCGTCGGAGAGGGGAAGGCGAGCGGCGGCGCCCTGGACGGTAGTTGCGTGGCTCTTCGGGATTTGGAGGCGGAGTAAGTGAGCGTTGGGAAAGCCGGCGCTGGTAGGGACTCGGAAGAAGCAACGGGTCTCTCTCGTAACCCTCGTAACCACGGCGTTCATCCTGTTGTCGTCGTCGACAAAAGCGCGATATGTGCCCGCGAATACCGCAATAATAACAAATGGGGCGGGGCGTAGGCCGGGTAGGGTAAACTGCTGTGGCAGGTGCATGAGGTGCCAGAGTCGCCAGATGGTTGGCAGTAGCAGGAGCAGGAGGTGTTTTCTGAACGAACGCTGGTTGCATAGCTGCAACTTGAGCATACGAGGGCGACGGCGAAGGAGGGGCACAGCCCACAGTGCAGGTCATTGAGGACAGCTCCTCTTTGATGATGTCGCGCAGGCCAGGAACCGAAGGTTGCGGCTGAAGAACGGGAGGACGGCGCACGCCGTACACTTGGAGCTCTTCGCGTATGAGGGTCCGAATCAGGACACGCAGGTCCGTATTCGAGGAAGGAGGCGTGTCACAGGCGACAGGTTGTAAACAGATGGCCTGCAGGGCATCCAGATGCTGGCAAGTCGCGATAACATCGCTAACGGTATTGGGGTTCTTGATGGCCAGTGCGTTGAACGCGACGTGGGCAATGCCTTGAGGATATGACGAACACGATTATATTCAGTCATGGCTGCGTCAACCCGGCGACAAAGGGCGAGGACGTCCTCGATATAGGAGCTGTATATTTCCCCAGGAAGTTGCATGCGTGCATCAAGCTTTTTCTTGGCTACCTCAGAGCGGACGTTTGGGGCGCCGAAAATTTGCCGAAGCTGGTGTCTGAAAGCCGCCCAGTCAGGCAAGGAGCTCTCATGGTTAAGAAGCCAAGTCCTGGCAACGTCAGTGAGGTAGAATGCGAAGCTCCGAAGCTTGTGAAAATCATCCCACTGGTTAGACTCACTCGGTCATAATTGTCCAGCCAGTCGTCAACGTCTTCACTAGGAAGGCCAGAGAACATGGTGGGATCGCGCTGCCGCGTGCTGACGGTCCATGAAGGAACGGCCGGTGGGGCAGAGACGATGACGCTGGGGGCTCCTGGTGGGTCCTGGTGGATCATCATGGCCAGTGTCATTCTCTTCAGCGCGCGGGCTGCATAATAAATCGTCGAGGTTGAACAGCTGTCTCGCAAGTGGTGGAGGCTGCTCTCGATCCCTTGGTCATCTACGACTTCGAGTTTCCCTGGAGCTTCGTTCTGGTCGCCGCTTACCCCGCGCCTCCACCACTTGCGAGACAGCTGTTCAACCTCGACGGTTTATTATGCAGGCCGCACGCTGAAGAGAATGACGCTGGCCATGATGATGAGTATATACAAATGAAGAAGATGAAGGGGTAATATAATGCTCACAATATAAACAACCTAGATACCAAGAGAAGGGAAGCGCAGTCGAGGATGGCCGGAAACTAGGTGGAGTGATGAAGTTAGGAAACTTGCAGGCGCAATTTGGAATCAACTAGCACAAGACAGGGTAAATTACAGGGGTAAGACAGAGGCCTTCGTCCTGCAGTGGACATAAATATAGGCCAATGATGATGATGATGATGATGATAATATAAA
The DNA here is from genome assembly GCF_013339745.2 of Dermacentor silvarum. Lineage (NCBI taxonomy): Eukaryota > Metazoa > Arthropoda > Arachnida > Ixodida > Ixodidae > Dermacentor > Dermacentor silvarum. The sequence continues at coordinate 53,349,378 of NC_051155.1, forward strand.
CAAGCTAGTGTCTATGCTTTCGCGTTTCCTAGGTTTCTGTGACAGCGAGTTTTCTTTGACGGTTCTGTAAAAAACCACCTGAATCATTCCGCCATCATTCCACCGATGGCGTTCAACATTATTGGCAGAGAACATAATCCCCTACAGGCTATATGGTACTTTTCATCCGGATATAAAAGAAATACTACGGCCACAAGGTTATCTATCACCTAATGTCAACAACGTTATCATATCATTCTTTCTGACACCTCTACAGGCATGTCCAATAGAAATTACTGATGACACGGTCTCTCACGCACATTCTCGCGACAAGTCCAGCGAAATACTGAATGAATACAGGCTCTTAGACTTTAACTGTAGAGGGAAAAGCCTTAAAAATGTCATGCAGACCTTTTGTTCTATACGAGTTTTCTCCTACGCACATAACTACTCTACACTAGAAGATCTCCGCTGATCGGACCACATTCAACTTGCCAGCGCTGCAAATATTGAAAATAGTGTATATGCTCCGAACTACAAAGACAAACTTAGAAAACAGACAATGGTATTTAGACTTCGCCTATATCGCATTGTAATGCGATGAATTGTAATTTAGCCATAGTTTAGGCAATTAAAGCCGGAGGCGCTTTTTTTTTACCCTGCAAAACTCAGGTACAACGTGCGCGTTTCGAGTTTCATCACATTCGTAGTTGACATGTTTTCTATTTTGTTTTCATCAAGTAAACATTTCCTGGTTGAACATCTCAAAGCAACGCATGAACTATGATGGACACTACAGCCAAGAGCTTCGCATTCATTTCGGACACGTGAGTTTCTTTCAGTGCACTGGCATTTGTACATTTTGCTCCTGTTGAAATACGGGCGTATAGTGACTGGGAATCAAGCCCGAGAACCTTGTGCCTAAGCGTTAAAGCCCGTGGCTGCTGAGCCACCTCAGCGCGTGTTGTTTAATGCCAGATCATAGTATTTTTTGTTTAACATGGCATATGTTTACAGCAGCTTCCGACATAATGCCGTTTCTTAACTTTACCCTTAAGGCGAACAAAGCGAGCGACACAGGCAGTAAAAATTAAAATTAAATTCTGGGGTTTTACGCGGCAAAACCACGATCTGATCATGAGGCACGCCGTAGTGGGAGACTCCAGATTAATTTTTACCACCTGGAGTTCTATAACGTACACCCAATACATGGTACACTGTGAAATTATCTACACCCTTAAAAACGAATAAGGGTGATTCCCCTGTGGTTTCATGCTGTTGTGACACTATTCCAAACAAAACTCAGATAATATTTTCACAGGGAAAGCTGGCTGTTATAGCACAAGCCTGGCACCTTTGAACCTGCCGTTGTGACCCAGTGGCTACGAATTACCGAGTCTGCCGTTGCTGCCGCATTGTAATGGGCGTATATTGCAAAATCGCTCGTGCACCCAAGTTTGAGTCTACGTTGGTTGGTTTCGAAGGGAATTCAGGGCGCAGGCTCCTTTCCCAAGCGTATCACCCCTGAAAGAAGCCGAACGCCAGGCCGGGGTACGCTTGTACCCTTTTGAACCAGTGGGTGCCCGGCGGCGGTGGGAATCGAACCCACAGCCTCCCGCAGCCGAGGCGGGCGTTCTACCACTAGGCCACGGCTGCGGGAGGCTGTGGGTTCGATTCCCACCACCAGACGGCAAAGTTTATTCCGAAGGGTTGACAAAATCATAATCGAAGAACCTATATGCCATGCCAGAATATTAAAAAGTGAAATCGTTCCGCGAGTCCAGAAAACAGTGTCTAGCACATCGTGAAGCCTGTGCTTATTATTAGCAGAGGCTTTACTTTTGCATAAATTGCAATAAAGCGTCCTATAGAACTGCTGAGGCGGCAGAAACTGATATGCTTGTCGGAGATACTAAGAATATGCACATACATATCCTCATAATTTTTATTTCTGTTTCTCATTTTGTGCTTTTGGCTTCTCTTAAGTGCTGCCATTATATGGGCTGTCTTTTTTTAATCGTCAGCACAATGTTTAAACTCCACCATGGCATGTTACACGATTCTACTTTGTGCTCTAAATTACTCCCAGAGGCGGACGTAACTTGCAAGAAAAATCTAAATCAATACTGACTCATTAAAAGATGTACGGTAATTAACGCTTAGACACTAATTTACGGCAGACATTACAATTTACGAATTGTAGCCGGTTATAAAGTCATATATATGCATTTGGAATAAATTGTGAGCATTAATTAAATTAAATTTTGATGTTTTACGTGCCAAAAGCATGACATGATTATGAGGCACGCCGTAGTGGGGGTCTCCGGGTTAATTTTCACCACCTGGTGTTCTTTAACCTGCACCCAATGCACAGTACACGGGTGTTTTGCATTTCGCCCTCACTGAAAATACGGCCGCCGCGGCCGGGATTCGATCCCGCAACCTCAGGCTTAGCAGCACAACAGCTACTATGCCGGGTAAATTCTGAGGATGACACCGCTTTCGATGTATGCGTTGCCAAACTGCGACGAAATGAATTGGCGTTCCAGTAATTATTGAATTTCTATTCAGAAAAGACGTTTTGCTAAAAAAGTAAGTGGAGCAACGGCGTACTTTTACGGCAAGTTTGACAGTGCTGTGTCTCAAAACTTGTGGCAGTTTCCAAATTCGTTCCAAGTGATGTGCATTGTGAAATCCCTGGCAGTGGGATGAAAAAATTTGAGTTTCATGGCCAAGGTCATATGACGGCTGACCGATCGAATTACGGCAGCGCCAGTACCCAGAGTAGAGTGTACTAGATTGGGGGAGTGGGTCCAGCGGACGCCTTGGCAAGCGGTGAGGATGAAGCAAAAAACGCGGAAATGGTGGCGGCGCTGCCGTCGCCTTATTATCTCTGGGCAATAAACGTTGGCTCCGGCTTTTACGGCAGAGCTCATTGGCTGAGGCGAGCTCACGGGCCGAGTAGCTGTCGTCTGCTCGACGCACCGTCGTTGTTGCGTCGTTTGCATTCTTTCCGCCGCTGTTTTTCCATTTTATTTACAAAAGATCGCTGGGGAATAACACCAGTGTTGCCACCACCGAGTATCCGCCTGTAAAAGCTCCATGCAGCTGCGGTAGGGTCTCCGACGCGACAAGCGTCCGGCCGGCGCGCGGGGCCACTCATTCGCGAGAAAGCGACGGTGGCACCACCAAATATTTCAGTAAAAAAGCCTCAGCGAGGAGCGTTCGTTGGACCCACTCCCCCAATCTAGTACACTCTACCCAGAGGCAAGCTTAAGCCTATTTATGGTATTCAAGCGAATATTGCATTGGCGACAAGTTTTGGTGGCGTTGTAGTGGTCACGCAAAAAAAAAAAAAAAAAAAAAAAACCGGCTGCTCCCACAGTAGAGCAGCTGTTCCAGTTGCGCTGGCACCGGATGAAGTGACGCACGCGGCCAATCAGGGTCGTTTGGTGTGTCGCGGGGAGGGAAATGGAAGTAAAGAGGGATGGCGCGAGTGCCGCCGGGTTCCCTCACCTCAGATCAGTCTCGGCGCCCGGTTGGGAAGGCTGCGCGTGGTGCGTTCCGCCGAGGAGAAGGCTGCGTTAGAGCAACGGCGCCGCGAATTCGCTCGGGAAAGGGCTTGTCGTCGACATGCCAATTCTAGCGTGAGGGCTTCCAAAGCACAGGCGAAATGTCAGCGAAGAGCCGCGGACCACGAGTTTCGGGAACGCGATGTTGAGGCCAGACGTCAGAATCGTCTTGCCCTCCAGGAACCCGACAACGGTGGTACACGCCTCGGCAACGCTAGCGCCAACTTCCCGTGTGCGACGGCCAGGTTTTAACGCGAGTTTTTCAACCGGAACTTCGGAGCCAGCTGCAGTGCGTGTGACTGGTTGTGGTTCGAGCACATCGTGGTACTCGTCAGTGCAATTCGTTCCGAGGAACACCGAAGAAACACACGACGAGCTTCGCTTACCCCCATTTTCCGGCAGGGGAAGGGTTGGTCATTTTATGTTTATGCTACATGCGCGTATATCTAATTTATTATACATTACGGAAGGCATTGTCAAATCGTGACTGGGAGCTTACCACTTTCGTTGAAAAGAAAAGTGCAATCGGTGATAGCATGTGGGGCAGGAACGTGGAGGTTAACAAATCTCGAGACCAGGTTAAGGACCGCACAAAGAGCGATGGAACGAAAAAAAAAAAAACGTTAAGCGTAACGTTAACTGCCGTATTCAGAAATGCAACCTAGCTTCAAGCCCATGCTTCACTTGATTTAAAGGACGCCTGGCGTGACCATGCCCTGGACACTCATTGCGTTTGCTTCGGCGCGTTCACAATAGCCGTCACTTAACTCAAGTCAAGCACGGACTTGAAGCGAAGTTGCATTTCTGAATACGGGGGTAAGAGGCAGGAAGAGAGCGGTGTGGATCAGAGAGCAAACGGGCGTAGCGGATATTCTAGTTGACATTACGAAAGAAAAATGGAACTGGGCAGGCCATGTTGTGCGCAGTGATAACCTGTGGACCATTCGAGTTACAGAATGGATACCAAGAGAAGGGAAGCGCAGTCGAGGACGGCCGAAAACTAGGTGGGGTCACGAAATTAGGAAGTTTTCAGGTGGAAATTGGAATCAGCTAGCGCAAGATAGGGTAATTGGAGATCGCTGGTAGGGGCCTTCCTCCTGCAGTGGACATAAAAATAGAATGATGGTGATGATGATCTAATTTCTTATTTTAGTTAAGCTCACCGGCGTGTAACAGAAATGAAGCAGTGCCGGTGAGCGGCATCCTGAAATGGACTTTACTTTTAAGTTATTAGCGGCGGTGCCCGTGGCACCCACTGTATTTTTAGCACATTGAGGCGGTGACGCAGCGATGAATCCCGATATTGGAAGCGGCAAAACACACCCGCCGGGGTGGCGTGGTAGCTATGGTGTTTTCGCTGAACCCAAGTCGCAGCATCAAGTCCCGGCCGCGGCGGCCGCATTTCGATGTGGGCGAAATGCAAAAAAAAAGAAATAAAAATGTTAAAAAGCCGGTGCATTGGATGCACCTTAAAGGGCCCCTAAACCACCTCAGATATTTTTTGAACATTTTAAGTAAACAAGCGCATCGAGTTCACAATGCCGTCACGATCAACGATGCCAAACGCTGCAGCGCTACGCGCCGCGGGAGCGCCACAAAAAAAAAAAAAGAAACAATGCCGTCCTCCTCCCCTGACGTATGTCACGTGACCTTTCGAGAAGCACTCGGCGAAGAGGGGAGACTAGCCGATGAGGAGAGTAGCGAAGGAAAGAGCGAAACGAGCGCGGGCCGTTTTTCGATCATCAAACGCGTGTAACTCCGCTATTACGACACCATTTCGAAACATTCTCGCGGCTACGTGTTCATTGTAGACTCGTGCACAACTGCAACACCACAACTAAATTTCGACCTTTGGGTGGTTTAGGGGCCCTTTAAAGAAACCTAGAAACCTCAGGTGGGTGAAATTAGTCCAGAGTTCCCTTCGAAGGAGCGCATGATAATCATATATGATATATATATATATATATATATAACAGACAACAACAAATGGTGTGAATGACGATGCAGACAATTCGCTATACTCCTGCACTACCGCGTTGGTCGAAGGCTTCCGGAGCATCACCAAAACATAGCGCAGTTCGACCACCTTTTTACCAGCATGGGGTGTATTTATCATGCGCGCTGCTACGCAAATTCAGACGACAGCCCCGCAAGACACTGGCAAAATCATCAATTTCCTACCGTGTTCCTTCAAACCATAGGTGTGCAGTTGCATTTCACTTGTGATATTTGTATTGAAGATTTATCAGCACGCCACCAAAGAAGCTGTGCTGGAAAGTAGAAAAAAATGTGACACGAAAGAACCCACCCCTAGCTTGCTGAGGTTCTGGGGTTCGAACCTCCATCAGCTTAGTTCCGATAGCACCTAACACCGTTACTGCGGTGGGGACCGCCCACCTGGGCAACTGTGTGATCAGTGGATAAATTGTCGCGCATCACACCGATGGCACCCTCACCCTTCTGGGGCTCTGTCAGGAGTCTAAAGCACCACCTCCACGAACTCGTTATGGCTCTTTTGAACACATCAACAAGACTGGTGACTTTGGTAAGGCAAAGTGAAGATTATGTTCTTCTGAAATAACCACTATATGATGGAAGTCACCGGTTAATTTCGTTGCATCACAATTGCACTGCTTATAAAAAATTCGAATGGTCGCAAGATTCATATGCGGACGGATTACCAGTGAAGCTGTTTAGGCTGCATATTATGCAAGCTTACATTTTTTTTCATATGGCACCACATAATGATGACGAAGCGTTAATGCCCGCCCCTTTGAAACGGGGCGGTGACAAATAGTCAACCAGCCTGCGCGATTTATTCAGGTATGTTTTACATTCTTTATCTAGCATTTTTTGAATATATTTAATTAATCTTTCGCTCCTCAATATCTACCTTTTACCTCTACCTATGACTAAGAGATCAAATCAGGTCGTATCAATCTCTTCCCTGCTTTTCTTTTTTTCCACCAATACTCTAAACGTCTCTTGCTTATCTCGACTGCTGACCGGTTGATGCTTCCGTACACTTTAAACCCAAGCGCTTCTGGAAAGTGTAGGTTACCTACGATTCTCATTGGTTGAATGCCTTCGCATTCAATTAGGATGTGCTGAGTGGTCTCCTGATCTTTGCTGCAGCATACACATGCCTCATCTATTTCCGAATATTTGATCGGGTATGTTTTGGTCCTTAGGCAACCGGCACAAGCCTCAAATAGCAAGGCACTGCCCTTTGTGTTATCCTACAGATATTCCCTTCTAATTTCTTTCTTTTCATTCTTGTAAATATTCATTGCCTTTTTGGTTCCATTCTTTGTATCCAATTCACTGTCTCTATTTATCTCACTTTCTTTCTGAGGACTCCTGGATCAATATTTACAGTTTGAACTATCCTGTCCTTGGTTGCCAACTATCTTGACCTCTTTTTCCATTGTTTCCACGCTTTTCAGGTACGTTTATTTTAATCCATGTTCCTGAGTCTTTCTTCAAAACTAATTTTGCTCTGTGCTTCTCTGACTTCAAAAGAGGCCCAGCCCATGTCACCTTGCACTGCCTCATTTATGGTTTTACCGTGGGCTCCGAAAGCCAACTTGCCTACTGATCTTTGGTTAACTTCCAACCCCGACAAGGTATGCGATTTTAAGCATTGATTTGGATGTGCGAACGTTAGCGCTGGCACCATTACTCCTTTCCAGATTCCACGCGCCACCTCATACTTATTGTGGCCCCACAGTGCTCTGTGTTTCATAATTGCTGCATTCCGCTTCCCCTTTATTTTCAGATTATCTTGGTGGGTGCTTGAGTAAGTCTTTCGTTCGTTTATGTATACGCCGAGGTACACTATGCCAACACAAGCGCTGCCGCAACCTCTGCTGCAGGCGCGCCGGCACCTCCGACGCGCGTGACGTTATACCCACAGAAGCGCAGGCCACGTGCACTGGCGCCGTTGCCACATCCTTTCCACCCACCTGTGTCCATTGCTGCAGCGCTGTCGCCCCACTCTTTCCCCCTCTCCCCCAAATGCCTCCATTGCTGCAGCGCCTTTGCCACACACTTTCCCCTCTCCCCTTACCGCCTCCATTCCTGTCCACCGTGTCCCCGATACGGACATAAGCAGCCCAGGGTACTCCCCCCCCTCCCTCCCCCCCCCTGGGATCGCGTGTGGGAGATGTATACGGGGGCTAGAGGTAAACAGCTTTACTGCAAAATATTTGCACGCGTCGGCAAACACATGGTGATACGGCGCACACCGACATAGCGCGAGAAACGTACTGCGAACATACTGCATATGCAGAGCAGAAAAACGGCCTGAGACGCGCATGGTGGCTGCACGGTCGCCATTATCCGCCTTGTTTACCCTGATGGGTTGTTGGGAGGTCACGTGTTGCCAGGAAAGCAGAAGTTTTACAAAAAGCAGTTTTGTAGTTTCATCAAGATGACGAGACGTGACGCGGCGCTTCAGGCTTTATTGCTTTTTGCCAGCCCTTGGCAGCTTTATTGCGAAACGCTTCAAGAAAAGTGATCGGTAGCATGCAGAAGCCCGTGCAATTCATCTGCAATTTCGCTAATACGTGGTGGTGTCCGAGATAGCCGCCATTTCAGCTCGCTGATTGGCTGAAGGAATATCACGTGAGTAGCTTCACAGGAAGGACCGTTTCGTAGGCGTCAATTTGACGTTGCCTGACGTTGCGCTGGGCCATCATTGGAGAGATTTTCCGCCATAATTTTTGAGGCGACGAGCCACGAGAATTATTCTAATGAGCCGACATAAGCAATGGCGGCCGAGAGGCATGTGTATTGCCGCATTTTCCCCGTGGTTTGGGGCCATAAAAATAATATTAATCGGAAAGCATTATATGGCCCATGAGACGGATAGTCCGGCGTTTGCGTGACCCAAAAAGGCTACGAACCCTCGACATTTGGTGGGAGTCTAACCCACAACCTTTGGTATTAAGGCGCAGATAAGGCACATTAATTTAAGGTAGAGTTAATTAAGGCACTCGACCCCACAAACTTAGGTGGGAGTTGAACCCATGACCTTTGGTGTTGATTAAGGTACTCGAACCATCGACCTTTGATGGAAGTCGAACCCAGGACCTTTGGTGTTCAATTGAGGTGAAGTTAATTTTTGGATAATTATGGCACTCGAACCCACAACCTCTTTGGTGTGAGTCGGACCCTCGAGCGTTGGTGTTAATTAAGGCAGAGTTAAGGCACTCGAACCCACAACCTTTGTTGGGAGTGGAACCTACAACCTTGCGTTGCGGGCACATTGTGACGAACACCATTGGTCACGTGACGTGGCGGCACTTGTACTGACGTGGCCGGTCGAGTCACGTGACTCCGCCAGAGGCGCCACCGGACGTCGCCGTGCTTCTGCTGACGTGGCCGCAATGCTTTCGCATTCATCCACGTAGGGATAAGTAAGAGTCCCTTGAATTATTTTTTTGTTCCTAGTTCGTGCTCTAGAGTTTGCACCGCTCTCGGGTGGCGGTGTCATTTGTGTTTTGGGCTGCCATTTTCAAACGTGTTTGTTTGAACTAATATTGGTTGAACATCATAAACCTTGTGCGACTTTTTCCGCGTTACCCCGCTGCGTACGTATTGTAATAAAGAATAATGACTTTCACGTCATCTAGGCTTATGACTACCGTGGCTTTTTAGTTTATCAAAAAAATATCCTAGGCGGCGCCTGGAGGCTTAATCGCGCGGATTGAGCAAGCAGCGAAGTGAACACGAGATGGTAAGCGCTGGCGCTTGCGTCGTGCAAGCGGGTACCTGTGGCACGCGCATGGTATCGGGGATATTCGACTGCTTCTCAGTCAGCCGAGTCGGGCTGAGTCACTTGTGTTTTACGAGATAGCGATAACGAGGCCTAGAACGAGTGGTCTTCACCACTGGTCGGTCGCTTATGCTGTTTCAAGGTAGAAAACAAGCGCGTTGGCGTCAATATACGACGACTCATTCTGTTTTTCGGAGGCTCGCATCCTGGACAATGAATGAAGCAGACGACGGCAGCCAGATACTTTTTCGACAAAAATAATCGCACGCGTTGAGCTAGCTGCTTTATTTTTACTGAGGAGGAAAGCTGTTTTGCTTTATCAAGAACGTTAGGTTCAGTGCCTCCATTTCAGTTTCTTAGGCTAAACTTCAAGTTCATCGGGACTATCAGATCCATTTTGTACGTGTCACGACTATATCACGCACGACAAGAGACAAAGTGGTAAGCTTCCTTGTCGTTCTGGTCGTTTCTTTTGCTGAAAGAGTTCTTTGAAGATGAATAAAGCCCAACTGGTCCAACTTTCAGTCCTCTTATTTATCAGTTTGCCATGCATTTTAAAGAAATCGGGAATATGTTTCTTGTATTCTTCGCAGTTATCGTCTTTCTTTCTCGCCACCTTTCCATGGCTCTTCCTTACACCAACTCCTGCAATCCCAGCATCTGGAGCAGCTGCAACATGAAAAGCAACTGGCAGCCTCCAGGTGATTTACATGAAGCAGCTGCTGCAATCTTGTCTGAGTGTGTTTTTTTTAATGTGAAACTATATATAGCCGCCTCCAAATGTGGTAGTGACAGAGCAATACGAATGCTCAGTGAACATACATAAATATTTCACTGACGGCGACAAAGTCGTTAAACAGGACTAAGTGACTGTCAAAACCTTCCATTCCGAAATCAGTTTCGTTATTAATTCTAGAACTTGTAAACCAAAACACAAAACTTGGTTGTGGGCGGACGGCCACATTCTCCCTTGCGCGCCCGAACTCGTGTGGACTTCAGAGCAGGACGAACGCTATACTTAGTGCTAAGTTAGCTACGTAGTATTCGGTGCGTTAGCAACGTCACGTTAGCGCCGAGTGGCGTTTCTCCTGTAAACTTTCCGGTTGTCCCTCTTGTTATCCCTAAATGTTTATCGATTTCAGTATGAGCTGACTAGCTCAAGAACAAGTGTTGCTGAACTCTTAGACGTACCATGAGTTCCGAGAAGGTATCCGACCTGTTCATGTACTGCTCGAAGGAGACGATGAGCAAGCTGGGCAGGATCCGGTCCACTAGGCGCACGCAGAGTCTCCACTTTGGCGGGGATCGAGTGCGACCCGACAGAAGGAAATAGCTCGCTTCCATGAAGGACTGTCCATCTTCCAGAAACGGGGACACGTAGACTGTCACGTGCAGGCCCAAGTAGTGGAACAGTGATTCTCTGGTTGATAGGGAAAGTGTGCAGGTAAATTTGTGCTTCTGATTGTTTAAAAACGCGTCAAATTGCTTAATAAATAGCTAACCGAAAGGAAAGGGTAACACCACGCACGAACGCTGTGCACATTTCAAAGGAAATATTGACGTAATTTTTTGTAGCTAATTTTTTACGTTGAGTGACAAGGAAAAATATCTCATTGTCTGAGCCTCATTTGGTCCACTTCTGCAGCCAATGACCATTGCCAAAACATTCCTATAATGCCTCACCTGCGCCGTCTTGTTCTATCACGTTCACACCTTTTTACAAGGAACCCTGTTACACCCCGTGAGAGTTCTGTTCCTGCCCTCTAGGGTGTGTAGCTTACTGATGAAGCGAGAAGAGAGAATTGATTACCAAATCGGCATTGTTGATGATTACACCAGACAGGGAAAAATGATTTTAACTGCGCAAAACGTTGAAGAAAGGAAGAAGCCCACAGGACCGTGCGCGCACTAACAACGAAGTCTATTGATTAGACGGTGGGTAATAAGTGCAATAGAAGGGGAGAACAGAAAAAGAGATAAAACTAGCTCTTTTCCCCCGATGAAATAACTGCGCTGGCACATGTCGAAGAACAAGCATCAACTGTCAAAGCATTGGGATGGCCCTTACTTTTATGAAGCCGTAAATATCTCAGATTGTCTTTTCTATAAAATATTAAACGGCAAAACAGGGATCGGTAAATATAACTGCATAAAATCACCTAGCTATACATTGCATCACGAATGGACCATTCTTTGAAAGTACAATGGTATATGTGTCGAACAAACACTTTTGGAAATGCATTTCTTTTTAAAACCATACCTGAGTGGAATATACTGTTGATGATGTCAAGGGCAATTGTCCTGCCTATGTATTTTGTATCATTTATGGTGTGCTGTAGATTGTTAATTTATACTTCATAGTGTACTGTATGATTTCCTTAATGTCGTATTGTAAACCCCCTACAACAATTCCCCTAGAGAGGCACTGTAGGTACATGTATAAATAAATAAATATCTGAAAATGCACTGATATTATCTAGCAAGTTCGTAGACGGCGCACTCACGCATTTTTTTTCTCCAGCCGCGCGAATAAAAAAGGCTTCATGAATATCACGTGCCCTTGTGTCACAGAATTTGGCCACAACTTCGCATTGATCAAAACTAAAACTGCAATGTTGATAACTTAGCAAGGAATCAATAAATTTAGCGAGTTATTAGTCATCGATCGTAATGAAATGTATGCCTCTTTAGTGTTTTCGCGACTTTTTAGTGACTTCTTCTGTGACGCAAATGGCCAGCACATCGCCCCGGTAAAATTCCTCGAAGGAATTGGCTAAGATCTACTACTGGCCCCTATATAATCTCAAGATGGATAAATGCACCACCTGTGGCTACTGCTAAATTAGGACACACCGAAAGGATTAACATTGACCTATACGTTCCATCGATGCTGCTTTTCTATGCAACTTACAATCCTTCGATCTCAGGCCGTTTTGCAAAATGGTGGATTATTCATGCATTGCATTCGCAACATTGACTAACCAGCGCGGGAAGTTTTTACAGCGTAAGCTGTTATGGGCTCATTCCAATAGCCGTTTCGGTTCGCAATAATGCCGCCGGCGGTGACCGCCGGCGTTGGGCCGTAACCGCTTTTGCGGTCGCCTGCAAATGCAGCAGGCAAAGACGACGATATGCGGTTCAGACGAGGCGCGCAATAAACGCGCTCCCGAGCTGCGGAGCCTCCACCAGTATAGTGGCGCCATCTAGTTAAGGTACCGCAAACGCGGCGCGCCCGGCATGTAAGTTGCAGTTGTAAGGCTTGATCGGGCTCAGCAGACTTCTGTGCAGAGAGCATTAAAAGCCGCAGCTCGCCGTCGACGCCGGGCGGACAGTTCAGTCCGTTCTCGTCAAAACAAGGCGAACAGACTGCCGCGAAGACCCTGTTGTACGTGGTGCCCAAATTGGAGCTACTCTTGAACCGCTCCACCAGCTTACGCTGTCCCTGTGCTGTGTGTGCCGCGCAGGCCTGCGATCGTGAGGTTCCGTATAGATAAAATCTTCGCCGCGCGCTGTATGCCCCAGCGGAAGCGTGCGGGGACGCGCGCTATCACGGAGAGCGAACGCACTTAATCTCCCACGCGCAAGCAAGGAAGCGGAAAGCCAGCGCCGGAGGGAACAGGGGGGGGGGGGGGCGCCCTTCTACTCTGCCAACAACCGCGCTCGTCGCTCGACCGCACCGTCTCTTAGCTCCACACGGCTCTGACCTTTATGCACTGTGCATTCGCCGCTCAGTTTCTGTTGAAGCGATAGACCACACGTACCTTCGCCCGCTGCAGCGTATGGGCTTGCTGCCAGCGTTTTGACAGTCGTTGTCTGCAGTCATTCAGTGTGATCTATTCATGTTTGTTTGTGCGCGCTCACACCACGCTTGTTCATTCAGTTAGCAATAGTCGGGCCACATTTTCCAACGCACGCTACACATGTAATGCTGCCGGGATCGGCAGTGCAGCGCTACAGGTGTGTCCCTTCGCACGTGCTTTCTTCAACATTGCACCTTGTAGCGCACGTGGAAGAGAAGGAAGAAACGATAACGTAAAACAAGAGTGAAGAGAAAACGACTGTATATGGATAGTGGATATGGATAATTAACAGAGTTACCGTCTGGCGCAGTGACAGTTTCGAGCAATAAGATATCATTCGCCAGAATTTGAAATGCCACGCATTTCTGTGCACATTCGGAGCCAAGATCAAAGCGAGGTCACGCTCAAGGACGCGATAATTTATGATGACGTATTGTCTCCAAAAAACGTGGGCCTATCTGGGGGATAGTGTAGTTTAAAAAATTACACCATCTTCCCGTAGGGGAACCCTGAGTAGTATGCGAAGCAGCCATGGGGTCGACTCGAAGTTCGGGCATCAGCCTGTCGCCGCTGCCGTTTCGTCGCAGCGGCTCGAGCCCTCTTCTCCGCGGCGCTGTCCGCGGCGCTGACACTGGCGTTGACGGTGGCGCTGTCCGTGGCACTCATCGCGGCTAGAGTGACCTCTATCGCGGCGTTGCGGGAGGAGAATGAGAGGAGCGGAGCGTGCGCGTCATTATACCGCGAGCTACTGTGAAGCCCCCCAGCGGAGTATGCAGCGCCTACCGTCGCGTCTCTAACCTAAGCTGCTTCGCATTATCGCGCGCGGAGCCGCAGGTGTTGCCATTCGTTGCGCAATCCGGAGAGGAGAGGAGCGTCGGAGAGGAGAGGAGAGATGAGACAAGGACAGGAGGGGAGGAGGATGCGCAGTGCGGGTGTGAACGCCGCACGGCGGATGGATGGAGGGAGGGAGAGAGTGACATAGCCCCGATCTTGAGCTGCTTCGCATCTAAAATGTGTCTATAGTGCGAATTAAGGAGGTCCGATTGGCCAGTGTCTAACAAAATGCAAACAAGTACAGGATATACTGCGAATTGAGGTAGCCCACCGCGGCAGGTGATGCACGTGAGCTCCAACATGCCATCCTTGCCATTTTGTCGTGGTTATTTCATTGCCTTCATGACTTTTTTACGCGAAAGCATTAAATGACCCATTGAGAGAAAAAACCGGCATCCGTCGTCATTAAAGAAATTAATGTATAAAAGAAGACTAAATTCGGAATGAGTTTCGAACACACGACCCCACGCTCAGAAGCCGAGTGTCTTACCCACTGCGCTGAACCAGCGCCGCCGAGGTAACTGGCCCGTGCACTCTGCTTTATGACACCATACTACTTGGACTTAAATTTCCATTGTCAAGCCCGGCAGTGACGAAAGCAGTGACATCAAAATCGCCGCGACTTAAACGGGAGCGTCCCCGATTACAATTTATGGCAGTCGGGCATGGTAGCATGACGTCACGGATCAAAGTGCACCGGCCTTGTGCTATCTAGGAGGCGTTGGCCAAGCGGCTCAACACGGTCGTTTGCCTGCGAGCAGCTCATAACTCGAAAGACCGTTCAGCGGCGTTCAATAAGTCATTAATGCTCTCACATTCCCAACTAATAAGTGCTTAGGTGTCCTCGGATTCTTTGTTTTAATGTCACCATCACCTTTCCGTCGGTTTTATTCTGCTGCTGTCACAGCGTTGTCATATCATCCTCGTCATACCATCGTCATCATTCCATTGTCGTCCTGACATTGTCGACATCGCGTTGTCATCACAGAGTAGGCGTCAGGTCGTCGTGGTCATTTCATCGTCGTTAACTTTCTATAGCGATTGTACTGCAGCCAACCTATTCTCATCATGCCTTTGGCGTCACGTCATCGTCTTAATTCCACCTTCGTCAATCTTTTGTCGTCAGGAGATCGTCGACACGCAGTCGTCGTCATCCGATGGTTAACATTTTGGCATGCTTCTTCATCACGAGAAGACTTCCTCGTTCTTGGGCGTTCTGTGCGGTCACGGGAGACGGAATTGCACTCGCCCGGGTTCTCTCGAACGAAGTGGCAAGAGAAGGGTTTGGCGGCACCCCAACGCCCTAACACGAACCAAGTGCCCACTACGTGACGTGGCATTGTCATCGACCTCGTGTTCGCCACAGGGGTCGATCTAGCCACTTGCGAGTACGTCTTGTACTTCTGTACGCATAGGCCGCTTTTATCTATAATGGGCAGCATCCATGCGGCAGGACAAACATCAAAGAAAGCACTCAAGAAAAGCAATTAGAAATTAAAATTTTGCGCACACATTTGCATCGTCTATACCTTTCAGAAATTATGTTGTTGTAGGCTATATGCTTGCTGTTATCGACCCTTAGGGTAAATGCATCCCAGTCACCAAGGATGGCTTCTGGCTTCATTTTTTTTTCCAACCGAAATTAGGTCTGTTATATTTGAATATTTCGAATATGTTAAATAGCTTAAAAGTGATAAAGAACACGTCTAGGAGGAATTAAAACACAGTAAAGAAAGAATTCCGAGCAAGTTACCATCACCTAGACACCTTTACAAATGGGGTGTTTCGGGCCGCGACCTGGTGACATTGTCAGAAAAGTAAATAATTAAATAAATAAATAATAAAACATTACCAACATTTCGAACTAGCGCACTAACTCTGGACACTTCGCATATCTGCTCTCTGCTCATTTCAATTTTTGTGATATTTTGTCGCAGATAAATAAAATTGTACGATAAGCCTGCCGAAAACAGTATGCAGGTAAATTATCCGTTACCCTTTAGTACCTGTAATACAACATTTTTTGTACGTATATGTAGTTGACGCATATTTCAAATTTGAACGCAAGCACGGCAGATGAATATTGTTTGGGGACAAGACATGCCCCAAAGTGTGGAAACTTTTTTTTTAGAGTGCAGTCATCAAATTTTCTTCAGAAGAAAAAAAGTTATCTTTCTTGAATGTTGGAGAATCTTGTAACTATACATATTTGTCGAAGCATGTAAGTTTGAAGTTCACGTTATGAAGGAACACTTTTTCATTGGCAAGATGACAATAAAATATATCCTTAAAGCTCTGCATTTTAGAGACAAGTGCCACTGGGAACACAATATCTTCACTCACGCTTTCGATGAGAGAAGAGACTTCACTACGTCAATCTGTGCTGGATTCTTCACAGCCAGCATTGTGTCATTTCGCCATTTGCCTTTGGACTTTGCAACTCTGGATATCATCTGCAATGAAGTTTGCACAAGATTCAGGGATTATGGCCGCAACAGCGTCTGGAATGCAAACAGGGCGTTACCGTTTGAAACGCCATGAGTGCCGTCATGGATTGCAAGCTGAAATTTTGCATTAGGTCGATTAAGGCTTCCCCTCGTGACGACGACTGCGCAGAAATTCAGAACCATTTTAGTTCAGATAGCACAATATGCAAATTGTCCAAAATGCTCACAAGATATCTATGACTTACCAGCCTCCTGTCACTGTATTGCACTTTTTTTTAAAACTTCTTCAGCCTCTCATCGGCATTTAATAGTTACACCAGTGTTACAATAATGTTACATATTCATGTAGCAATAGCTACACTAATGTAGTGTAACTATTTTAACAATGTTCGAACTAAAAAAACGTTGTATGATATACAGCTCTCCACCTCTAGTGCAGGCATTAAGAACCTGAATGCCTGAAGATGAAGCACATTGACGAGCATCATAAATATGTTCAACAATGATATGCTGTCTAGTGGGATGGATATGGGTGTCAGTAGTGTAACGTCATCAGAGGGTCACAGTTCAGAGTTTTGGTCACCGCAAAAAGCGCCAGTGAGACACGTCCACACGCCAGTAAGCCACGTCAAAAGGTTGTCTCGTGTGCTTCGCAATAAAAAAAATATTTTCGTACGACGTCTCCAAAATGTAATCGCTCTTACATTAACGATATCGTAGAAAGTGGAGAAACTACGCACCTTGGCCATCTCGACTGCCACATGGGCCACGTAAGCGCACGCATCCGTGCTATTGCTGCCCTCTCCGGCGACCGCACTCAAAGTTTCAATGAACTTGCAAGCGAGACTCGTGAGCTTGTTTACGTTCTCGCTTTCCGAGGCTTCATCGCGACCAAGCAGCACGTCGGCTTCGTCGAGCTGTCAAATATAGGGAATGACTCTTAACAGAAGTACTTCTGCTCGCGGGGAAGAGACAGTTTTTGGTAGCCCACTAATGGCCGTGTCATACAGGCCTGGTTAGATGAATGCTGTGCATTAATATATGCGACGCGAGAAGAACGAAATTAAAATACGCGACAACAAATGAGACGAAACAGGACGACAGGAAGACGCGCCGTTATGCTAGAGTAAATGAAGTCCTCTTTTCGATAAATGTTTATTTCTTGTTTTGCTCAAATGTTTTAAAAAACCAATCCGGGTGAGTATGATGATATGTCGTGTCTCGTGGCGCAATGGCCAAGTATGGCCAAAGAGCGCCAGGCCAGTGTTAATCAGTTGTCAATGGAGCGATTATAGTTACGAGAGGTAGATGTGATGTGGCTGTAAAGGAGCCAAGAACAGCCGCTTAAAGTGCATAAAATACATATCTAGTAGGATTATGGCAATTGTGACTAATGATGGGTACTATGAACATGACAGATACTTTGCCAAAGAATGATATGATATACTAAATTATGTCAGTGGCAATATAAAAAAAATTTCAAGAATCATGACTGCCTTAACAATGACCTTGAAACGTAAGGGCCTGGAGGCATGCGCTATACCAAACACTACTACCGCAACGGCATCCTCTTGCGAGAGGATACGCTACGAATTTATTGGGCTAAAATATGTAATCCAACAGTATTAAAAAACCTAGAACTACTTCGGTGTCAAAAAACGGTTCCGAACCAAGAAACATTGCTGGATGGAAAGGGATATGCTGCCGGTATGGTAAAGGAAAATGTTTCTTTATTTGTTCAGCTTCTGCTTGCCCGACGCTCCAGGAAGACGTGGAGGACGGTTAGCCTTTCACGGCACTTACCACAAGTTGGATGTTCATTACCAGCGAGCAAAACACTGTGGGTTCCATAAGTATATCCTATCCTGAGTCGACAGAATATGACATCAGTTCGTCGTAATTCTGCTGTAGAGCTATACTCTCATTCGAAAACAGCTGAATAAACTCTAGATAATGCACAAATTCCGTGCATTTGCTTTATTATATACGAAAATGGATCCCCGAGGCACGTCTCAACAGCGTAGTCGCGCTACACAATCTTACAAAATAGTGAATGTAAAACTGAATAAACGGCGACGACTTCTGCGTTTAGAATGCAGGCTAATGCTATTTATTTCTCTCAAAATAAAATACGCACACCAGAGCCTTTTATTAAGCGAAAATGCGACAAGAAAGTCCCTCAAAACGTCTCGTTTCTTCCTAGGTGCAAGACAGCGGGACAAAAATTAGCAAGATAATACGCGCACCGCAGCTTAAGGTGCACAACAGCTGATTTCACGAAAGTTAATCAGGAGTACGTGGGAAAAAATAGACTACACTCGGGCGTTCTGGATGGGTTTCGAGCCGCGAGCGCTGGCAACTCCACTAACTGCAGTGGTAAGCACAAGTGACGCCTTGAAAATTTTTTGTCTTCATGAGTCAGGCGCCCCAGTCTTGCTCCACGTATCAAGGCATCGCATTTGAAGCGAAGAACGACGCGCGCAGTAGCAAAAAACCACCACCCACATACGGGCCTCCAAGCCTGTGACGACAGGCGCCACTAAAAGTTACCACGTTCCCAACAATCACGAATACTCCGGCAGCCTTGTGGGCCTATTCCTACCCAAAAGGCACCGCGCACAGAGCCCTCGAGAGAGGGAGGGGTGGCTTCAGAGGAGGTTGGCTTGCCGAGGCTAGCGGAATCACATGTATTTTTCTTCGTCCATGCTTATAAGACAAGCGTGCAGGGGCAGACGACCCGAGCCTCCGCCAGTATGGTGGCGCCATCTAGGTAAGGCGCCTGCAAACGCAGCGTGCGCAGGCGCGGACGGCGAGGTGCGATTCAGACGAGGCGCGCAATCAACTCGATCCCGAGCTGCCGAGCCTCCGCCAGTATGGTGGCGCCATCTAGTTAAGGTGCCTGCAAACACAGCGTGCCCGACACGTAAGTTGCAGTTGTAAGGCTTGATCGGGCTCAGCAGACTGCTGTGGAGAGAGCATTACAAGCGGCAGCTCGCCGTCGACGCCGGGCGGACAGTTCAGATCGTTCTCGTCAAAACGAGGCGAACAGACCGCCTCGAAGACCCTGTTGTGCGTGGTGCCCAAATTGGAGCTACTCTTGAGCCGCTCCGCCAGCTTACGCTGTGACTGTGCTGCGTGTGCCGCGCAGGCCTGTGACTTTTTATTTTTATGTCGAATCACCCATCTGATCCTCCTCCAACTTATAATAGTCAGTGTGAGCAACAGATTTCTTGACGATCAATTAGCACAACCCGAAGTCATAGCTTAGGAGAACATAAGTGGAAAACTGCGTATGGCGTTGTAGACATCTCATACGTCGTGCGTGCCAGCGCACGAAAAACTCTGACGTCTGCTATACTGGCGGATGTTACTGAAAAATGTGTATGGTGCCGCTGTCAACGCATCCGATCACCTGTGGTGCGAAATGGCCTGGTGATCGAGTGCGTGGTGGAGATTGAATACATACTCCAATGAGTCTATAGCATTGTACCCGGTGTGCTAGCGTTGTCACTAGCGTTGTCAAGCAAAAAAGTTTTCCTTGTTCAGATTTGCGGATCTCTACGGATACGAGCAAATTTGTCAAATCCTGAAGAATTAACGTTTACTGTAGTGAGAAGGATATTTGAAGCATCCCGTCAACAAAAGCGCTATGGTAGTAAGGTTTTCACAGAACCTCAGGCGAACAGTGCATTAACATTCATTGAAAAGGGTAATACTGAAGAAAATGGCGCGCTTCTCAGACATGTTGTGCGGAAAGCATTTTACAGATTTAAGTGTCGTTTCCTGTTTCTATTTCTGTGGTCAGTAGTTAAAGTACAATTCCACACGGTGACATTGATGAATTCGCTTAATTCGCGAGCCGTTGAAGCCTGTATTGATGTAATCTCACTGTCCTCTCTAAACGTATATTATCCAAATTCGATCTGAAGATTTCCAGATAAAAAAAATATTCGTAACCTAGAGAGCCAGGTCAGTGCGATAGGTGATGAGTGCAAATTCAAGCCTCAAACTCAAGCCTCACGCAAACTCAAGCCCTTCAGCACGCAATGCAAATTGTTTCAAAAACAATAATCAGCCGATCAGTGCTTGTGGACATTCCTGATATACGCTGATTGATAACGCTAGGGAGAGGAGGTCAGGAGTGTGTTGTGCTGGATTTTGTAAAGTTCGGGTTTGGACATTAGAAGAAAAAAAAAGGGGGGGGGGGGCACGGTGATCTATCGTGACTCAGGCGAGATATTCTGCTGCTCCTCGCACGAACACCCCGTGCTTTGATGGTCCAGAACTGTACTCAAGCACTCCTAACACAAGATACCATTTTATCGAGCTTATTAAGTCTCATCACGAAATCAACCAGACACTTGCTATTATTATACGCATGGTAACTAATTTTTTTTCAACCATTTTGCATACTCAGATCATAGGCACTACAATTCTATGAAGATAAATTATTGTTTTTACCGCTAACATCGTGGTACCCTTGACTTCAGGATTCGGTTGCAAGACGATTGAGAAGAGCGGTGCGATCCCTAGCCCGAGGAGCACGTTCGATGCTGCCACCAACACGTCTTCAGCCGACGGGGCATCAACCTTGGTGATATCCAGTCCGAACAATGCCAGCGTTTCACGCAAGTCATCTCCGCTTGCTGAGGCTGAGGTAAGCAAGAAAAAGATTGCATTAAGTGAACTTATCACATTTTAAATTAAAAGCAGCAGTGGAAGCCGAAGTTACAGCCAGAGGTTGACAAAACCTCCTTGTACGTGTATGTTTTTCTACTTCTCGGTCTGGTTCGAAGCAGATCACGAAATGTAATAGTTTAAGTGCACTGCTGTAGTATTTCCAATTGCCAACTTAAGAACTTTCGACGGCCTGAGCGAATGAAGCAACTGTTTGCACATAGGAGACGGCTGTGTCAGGCAGAATTGAGGAATGCGCGTTATCCTTAGCTGTCATTAACATTTGTGGTTGATGTCGTATAGAGCACATTTACAATACAACATCACTGTTGCCATCTTTCTAATTTCTTGCTGACGCTTGAAACATTAGCTTTTTTTAAATGAATAAATGAAACTGTTCTCAGTAAATACCTAAGCTCACGCCTAGCACAACACTTTCAGCAAGCACATAGTGAGAATAAAATTGGCATTGTTTAAGGAGCAATGCGTGAAACAAGCAATTCTTGCAGAGACGTTCGAGGAATCATAGTTTGCTTTTACAGCAGTTCATTTTCTTTGCCGGATCGATAGAAATTTGGAGAGTTCTTTCGTGATCGCCTTCCGTAAACGTGTGGCGAAAAGTTCAAACGTTACGCAAAAATATTCTTTTCGCACTGTATGCTGCGCTAGAGCACTGCACGGGCCGATTTTTTCAGCCCGCGCCCGGCCTGGGCCCGTTTTTACGTTGGGCTGCCCGCCCGAGCCCGATCAAAACTTTTATGGCAAGACCCGGGCCCGGCCCGGGCCCGGAAATAATCTACGTTACCCGCCCAGCCCGGCCCGCCAAGCCCTTTACCTTAGGCACGCGCCCGGCCCGAGCCCGACTCGAAATCGGCCCGAACCCGGCCCGAGACCGAAAAATAATGTTTTTCAGAGTTGATACGCCCGAGAATAACTCGCTGCACGTTACATGCACACCACCAGAAAGCCCGAGCCCGGCCCGGGCCCGCGTCAAAAAACCCGAGCCCGTCCCGGGCCCGGGTCAAAAAGCACACTCCGTGCCCGAGCCCGGCCCGAGCCCGTGAAAAAACTGTTCTACCCGCCCGGCCCGGCCCAGGCCGGGCCGGGCCCGGGCTTTCGGGTAAGCCCGAGCCCGTGCAGTGCTCTATGCTGCGCTAGCTATTTGTCGAGAAGAGAGCTGTTTAATTAAATAAGTATACACACAGAATATTTGATATACCGCTGCGGAGTTTATATAAAACAGAATTATACTGTGTGGCCTAACATACTGAAGCAGTGGAGTTGGAAACTAGGAACGTCAAATTGCTGACCTCCCAAATAGTTTTGACCCCCTTAGGAGTTTACATACACATACAAGAACTGAGAGCTACGTACCATCTTGCATGCAAGCTTCGTAAACTCTCAACAGTGGAGCCATTGTTGATGACGATCCGGCTGTAAAACAATATCAAAGGAGAGTTGTTAAGGCTTTTGTGCGTTTCGCCACCGCTTCCGTCGTTTACGCACAATTGTTGTTTCATTCATTGACGCCGCGAAGTGAAAAAAGAGCTTTGGGGCTTTCGCGCCACTTGTCTTTCAAGTGCAGGCGAACCAGCATGATATCCATAGTGAGGCGCTTTCTGGTGGAAGATGTGGCATACAGTTTAAGCTGAAGCAACATGTTCCCTGCAGGTTGTCATTGCTGGTGGTGGTTGCCGGATAGGAACCGTGCGCACATTCACACGCTTCTAAAAGAAGCACAGCCGCACGCTTAGGCATGCAAATGTTGCAGTAGTATAAACAGATGTGCTAGTTGGCAAAGAACAGCGCGAAATATGAAGAACCATGCCCGATTGCTATCCAATCATGCGTTTAGCATGCACTGAGGGGGGGGGGGGGGGTGTTACTTGTGGCACTAAGTTGGCACTATGTGGTAAGGGGTGCACTTTTCCTACCATCGTGTGTTACCCGTACGCAGGAGCCAACCGATACATCGAGCACCGCTTCCTCAAGGACCAGTTTTGAACCTAGTGCACGGTAAGCTAATTTACACACCTATTCGCTTCTACAGGTGTACAATATTTTGCAGTGTGCAGCGTCTTTTACCGCAGAGGCGCAGCTTCTGAAACGAAATCGACAGAGGGTAGCGATAGGGGCTTGTTGATGATTCATGAGTAACACTTTACGAAGGAACGAAGGGCGTCTTAAAGCGGTAGCTGTCAAGAAAGGAGAATGTGAAGCCGCCTCCCTTATACCGCGCGGTAGCGCGGTATATCGCACGGTGACACCGGTAGTACCAGTACCAACGTGTGCTTCGTACGGTTGTGTTAGACTTCACTATCTACGGTATCGGCCCACGAAAATGGTTAACCACTCAAACTATACGCTTTAAAAGCTAACTACAGCGCAGACATGGACACAGGGCTGTCTCAGTGTCCTCCCTCTTACGAGACGTGACATTCTTCTATCATAAATTTGTAGAAATTGTGACAAGAAAGAGAGAGACTGGGGTAACAAAATAGGTAACAAATAGCTGGGGTAACAAATAGCCACACAGACGGCAATGCAGCAGTGGTGCTGTCTAGCTGGTGCTCCGCGCCGGCTTCCTGCGGTTTTCCTACGCAGGACCGCCATCTGTTCGATGCCGTTAATTTTTGCAATAATCAATCGTATAAGGTAACAAGCTACAAGAAGACGTCACATTGCTTAAAACCACTCCGCGTTAATTCGTTTCGCAAGCGTTAAGGCTAACCTTGTTGTTATAACACGCTCAGTAGCAAATGAATTTAGAACATCTTCCTTTTTAAGCCCTTTAATTCGAAACAGTAAGGTTCACTTTGCCAAAAAAATTTTGGAAGACGCTTTAGCTTCGGCTTTAAGAGTGGAACGCGATAGCATTCAAACATCCCTGGCTGCTTATCAGGCTTCCCGGCCAACTGCAGCACTTTTGTTCAACTTCGCCTCCACGCGCGGCTCCAGAGGAGGCGAGCGCCATCTGTATGGTGTTTTTCGCACCACGGCGTGTCGCTGTATGAATTCTAGAAATGCTGAAAAAGGACTTTGTGTTTGAGTTTCGGCGTACGAAAGTTATCTTTTCTCGTACATTCAAATTACAATCCGACGCTATCACATCTGTAGGCTGTGGGTAAGCCGTACTTTACGATTTTTTTAACGCACTTTACTATGAGAAATTCAATTTTGTTCACTAACGCCTTGCGCCACGCGGAGGGCCTGCGCGGTCGGGGTGGTTCGGGATGATTATTTCTGCCAACGGCACCGGCGCGCCCTCACCGACACCGACCACGACACCGGATTTTCTGCGACACGGACCCCTTAACGCAGTTGCGTTAAAAGCAGTTGTGCGTTTGCATAGGCACAAAACCAGCAACAGGAACGTAGAGAGTCATCATTTTTAGCTTTGCATCGTTGTACAAAGATTGCTCTATTGTAACACGCTCGTCGCGCAGTGATGAAGATTACCGAGCGAAATCGAAAAAAAAAACCGAATTTCTACGGAGCATGCTCCGTTGGTACACACCAGCAATAAGAATGAACAACCGAACATGATAAGTTCGGCCTTATACTGATCCTTTGCAGTGGAAGTGTTCCGTTCTTCATATAAAGCAGTGCTTTTGAAGCATTGTCGCTAAACCCGGCCAGTGCAGTCACTATTTTCTGTCTTGATTGACTAAATTTTTTTTTCTTTTTTACATTGCACATGGCAACCTATGCGCAGTTAGCGCTGAATTTGTGCGCGCCATTTTTCTTGAGCTACCAAACCAAACGAAGTAATACTCATTGGTAAATTCACTTAGCCCAACACGTTTTTCTTTTTCTGTTTATCGTGTTAACTTCCGGAAACCTTGTCAATGAAGTCATTGAACGGGACCTTGGTGACTTCACCTACGCGTCAAAGCCTTTCGCCCGTTACGTGGGCGACTGCATCTGTGTGGAATGGATCCAGGATACTGCACGTTTCCTTACTGACTGAATACGGACTGAATACGAACGTTACAACAGTCTTTCCTACCTCTACGTCCTCCAACGCATGCAAAGCAGCTCAGATCTCTCATTTGCTCTGCACAGGAAGATAATAGATTCGTGGTGTTTCACATTTCAAATAAAAGCTGGGGCTGCGCTAGGCGCCATATTTGAGGTCATCTGACTGATGTAGCCTCCTGGTGTTCTTTAACGTGAGCCTACACCCAAATGCGAAAGAATGTT
This sequence comes from Dermacentor silvarum, assembly GCF_013339745.2. Classification (NCBI taxonomy): domain Eukaryota; kingdom Metazoa; phylum Arthropoda; class Arachnida; order Ixodida; family Ixodidae; genus Dermacentor; species Dermacentor silvarum. Next base: position 53,374,669 of record NC_051155.1, read on the forward strand.
CGCTCTTCGCGCTGATCTAAATGTGACTTCCGCGGTCGGGACCCGCACCGGTGACGTCTTGCTTACCAGCAGCACACGCCTGTGTTTCAGCCACCGAATTGGGTGCACAGAAAGATGACACATACCGTCCACCTGTTATTTCCATATCTGTCCGTGTCACCCTGCACTGCATAAACACTCTGCTGAACCAGCCATGGTGGTTCAGTGGATGTGGCGTTCTGCGAGTGAGCACAACGTCGCGGGTTCGACTCCCTGTCACGGCAGCAGCATTCTGATGGGCGCTGAATGAACGCAACCCGCTCGTGTGCTAAGACAGTGCTGCACGTTAAAGAGTCCCAGGTCGTCAAAAATCAATCTGCAGCCCCCGCACTGCGGTGTCCCCTATAATCTCTGGGCTACTTTGAAAAGTCAAACCCTTCCATTTGGTTTCAATTTCCCGCTGACGCCCGTCGGCTGGTGTTTGTGTTCTTGTTTCCTCGCCTGAGCTGCGTCGCAGCGTAAAGACTTCTCCGCTAAGCCCATTAAAGGCTTTCTGAAAACGGCAACAGTCTCCAGCGCAGTCGTTGCACGTGTATAGTCACTCCATATGTTCACTGTCAGTTGAAAGAGGAGACAACTTCTCCCACCTTCGAGAAGACCCTTTGCAAGTTCCTCGATGGTTCCAGAGAGTGCGTCGTCCACGTCCTCATACTTTTCCTGGTCACTTGATGTTACCAGCCAGCCCTGGCAGGCGAACGCGTAGAAGTCTTCGCAGGGGTCTAGGTTCCGATGGAAGATCGCAGACAGATGATCCGCTGCGAATCAAAATAAAAACAAGTTCCCGCTTGGCAGGCTGCTTTTAAGAGAGCGCTTTAGAGAGGGACAAAGGTTGCCCGTGATCGGTATAGCGTTTCATAGATATTGCGCGATGTCCTAACACGTCATTTTTCTCATTGCAAAAAGTAAGAAAAGCCGCTTTTTTTCAGCCTATTATTGGTTTGCGGGTTCTCTCGTAGACTTGTTTTAGGCACAAACAACCGCAAAATACCCTACATTATGTGTGGCATTCCGCGCAAGATACAGAAAATGATATTTCGTAGCTACCAGCTTCGATAAGCCATTAGCGATTGGCGTTGCGCTGCTGATCTCGAGGTCACAGGTTGGATCCCGGCAGCTGCGGTTGCGATTTGATGGCGGCGAAATACAAAAAAACGCTCCTGTACTTTTCCTAAAGCGCACGTTAAAGAGCCCCAGGTAGTAAAAATATTGTTACGTGAACGAAGGATTAAACACTCGAGACTATTTACGAAGTATATTTACAAAAGACAACTGTGGCGCTGGCCAGTTCAGCCGACAGCTCGAGAGCAAGGAGCAGTTCGTCTTCTTCGTCGGGGCACCCGCGCGCATCGTCTACAAGAAGCACGCAATATGCATATATCATTATCCCCGGCGGCAGAAGCACCGTCCGTGTGCGTCTAAATATCGGTGGTAACAGGAGAGTAATACGGTTGGAGGCGTGCGACATGCACAACGTCAGTGAAATTCGGGGCAGATGAGGCACTTGTGCTGACTGGGGCGATTTCATAAGTAACTGGAGTCACGGCACGCAGCACTCGATACGAACCTGTATACCGAGACAAGAGCTTTTATGATAGGCCAACGTGACGAGTCGGAGACCACAGGCGTATCAGAGATCCAGGCGAAAAGTGGACATCTCTATGTTGACGATCGTACAAACAGAGGTTAGGAGGCGAACGCGGGCAATTTCGCGTGCTTGGGCTGCCCTGGTGACTGCGTCAAGTGCATATTCGGTGGTCTCTGCTGCGGCGGATGGAAGGGATGTGTCCAGTGGCAATGCGGGTTCTCGGCCAAACAACAGAAAGAACGGGGAATAACCGGTACTGTCGTGACACGAAGAATTGTATGCAAATGTGACATAGGGTAGGCCAAGGTCCCGATCAGTATAGTCGGACGAGACATACTTTGCAAGCATGCCTGTCAGGGTGCGATTCAGACGCTCCGTGAGACCATTAGTCTGTGGAAGGTAAGACGTAGTCAGCTTGCGACTGGTTGAGCAGGACTGCAGGTTGTCCGCGATGACTTAGAAAGGAATGTCCGACCACGGTCAGTGGTCGGACATGACGTGGTCGCGACGTGATTCTGCAGCTGCATGCTGCAGAATCACGTCGCGTAAAAGAAAATCAGCGACATCTGTGGCGCAGCTTGTTGGAAGCGCTCTGGTGATGGCGTAGCGCGTGGCGTAATCTGTCGCCACAGCGACCCACTTGTTGCCACATGTTGATAGAGGGAAAAGGCCAAGTAAGTCCAAGCCAACGCGAAAGAACGGCTCCGAAGGAATGTCGAGCGGTTGAAGGCACCCGGCAGGGAGCGTCGATAGTGTTTTTCAGCGCTGGCATTTCTCACACGCCGCAACGTATTTCTGGACGGAGCGGGGAAGGCCTAGCCAAAAGAATCTTCGCCGAATCCGGTCGTAGGTGCGGGACACGCTGAGGTGACCTGCCGTTGGTAATTCGTGAAGTTCTTGGAGAGCAGCTGACCGGAGGTGCTTAGGAGTGACGAGGAGTAGGGCAGGACCGCCGGGGCGTACGTTGTGGCGGTATATAATACGCCATCCCAGAGAACAAACAAGTGAAGGGACAAATCAGAAGGCGAAGATTCCAAGCGATCAATGATGGCGCGCAATGCGGCATCATGGCGTTGCTCGTCGGCGACGTGTAGCAGTTGAGAAACGGAGAAAACGCAAGCGTCGCCATCGGTGTTAGGTTTGGCGGGTGTTCGTCCACTGGAAAGCGTGATAAACAGCCTGCGTCTTGATGTAGGCGTCTCGACTTGTACACTACTGCATAGGAATATTCTTGCAGCCACAGAGCCTAGCGACCAAGCCGGCCGGTAGGATCCTTGAGTGAGGAAAGGCAGCAGGGCGCCTGGTGGTCCGTGATTACAGAGAAGTGCGTGCCATACAAGTAAGGGCGGAATTTGGAAACTGCCCAGACGAGAGCCAGGCATTCAGGATCTGTAATCGAATAGTTGCGCTCCACTGCTGTGAGGAGGCGGCCAGCGTAGGCGATAACACGATCTTGACCCTGTTGGCGTTGGGCTTAGACGGCTCCGATACCGTGACTACTGGCATCGGTACAGACCTCTCTGTAGGAGAGGACGGGTAAAAGTGGGCCAGTATAGGTGGCGTGGTGAGAATGTTGGTCAGGTGGCCACACGCGGCAGTTTGAGCGGGACCCCACGTAAACGGCACGTCCTTCCTCGGGAGATCAGTGAGTAGTACAGGCAATCGCTGCGAAGTCTTTAACGAACCGTCGGAAGTAGGAGCAGTGTCCTACAAAACTTCGGACGTCTTTTGCAGACTGAGGTACAGGAAAAGACGTGACAGCACGAATTTTCTCCGGGTCTGGTTGAATGCCGGAAGCGCCGACGAGGTGGCCCAGCACTGTAATCTGCCGACGACCGAAGTGACACTTCGATGAATTTACTTGGAGCCCAGCCTCGCGGCAGACTTCAAGAATAGCTGATAAGCGTTCGAGCTGTGTCCCAAATGTAGGCGAAAATACGAGAACGTTGTATGATAGCGGAGGCATGTTGACTATTTCAACCTTTGAAGCAAAGAGTCCATCATACGTTCGAACGTTGGTGGGGCGTTGCATAGACCGAATGGCATAACTTTGAATTGATATAGACCATCAGGGGTGATGTACGCGCTGTTCTCTTGGTCCTTTTCCTCCACAGAAATGTGCCAATAACCAGACCGAAGCTTTATTAATGAAAAGTAGTTGGTACCGTGGAGACAATCGAGGGCGTCGTCAATGCGAGGCGTGGGGTAGACGTCTTTTTTGGTGATTCGGTTTAGATGACGATAATCTACGCAGAAACGCCATCTGCCATCTTTCTTTTAACAAGCACAACGGGTGACGCCCAAGGGCTCGACGAAGGTTCAACAATGCCTTTAGAAAGCATCTTGTTCACTTCACCTTGAATAACCTCACACTCGGAAGCAAAAACTCAATATGGCCGGCGATGAATAGGACTGGCATAACCAGTATTTATGTGATGCTTAACAATTGAAGTCTGGCCCAATTGTCGATTGTTGAGGTCGAAGATGTGGTAGGAAACCAAAAGCCGACACAGAGCTGCTGCTTGCTCAGGCGATAGGTCCGCAGCAATCATGGCACTAAATGTTGCATCAAGGCAAATAACATCCTGTGGACATGGTGAAGAATCGGAGGAGACGTCTACTGAAAACGTCGTGACGTGTTCATCTCCTATAGCATGCAGCTTTGCAACCGATATGTCTTGGGGTAGAGCTTGCTTTGTCAGGCCAAAATGGATGACGGGGAGACATGTCCGGTTATAGGCGACGATTACGACAGAGTGGGGCACAGTGATATTCCCCATCACAAGGACATCAGGAACAGGTGTGGCGACGTAATCACCATCGGGCACAGGGAAAAGTGATAGCAAATCGACTAAAGTCAAGGCTTTAGGCGGCTGGCGGACGGAGGTGGTCGTACTAAAGTTGTTCGGCAGTTCGGCACGAACATGCGCGAGTAGAGGAAGTTCAAGGCAAAGAGTGCTGCCAGAACTGTCGATCAAAGCTGAATGCGCCGTAAGAAAGTCGAGTCTGAGGATTAGGTCATGGCGAGCATTGGTCAGCTTTGTAAAAAGAACTGGAACGTGGCGGTCGGTGATACTTATACGGGAAGTACAGATTCCAGTGACGGCAACAGTGCTACCATCAGCGACGCGTACGGCTCGTGTAGTAGCAGGCGTGAGAACCTTCTTCAGTCGACGACGGAGGTTATAACTCATTATGGACACCTGGGCTCTAGAATATATTAATGCCGTCAAAGGGACAGCGTCGACGTGAACATCAAGTAAGTTATGGTTCGTTGGGAGCGTCAATGGAGGATTTCGACACGACGAAGATAATGCAGCAATATTTCAGAGTCTCCCATTACTGCCTGCCTCAACGTGGTTTTGGCACCTGAAACACGGGAATTTTTGTTATTGGGTTTCCGACAGCTGATCGTGAAGGCAGGCCAGATTGTTGCAATGGTTTCGTCTTCGTACGCTTTCGCTGAGGCAACGCGCGGCGCGCGCGCCGACATCGCCATCTCGTTCCTCCGGAGCAAACTGCTGCGCGAAAAGGGTCAATATGGTCGATGGAGCTGTAGTGGTGTCACCGTTGGGAGTTTTTTTTGCAGCGTTCGAATCTTTACGACAGCTTTCTCGACACGATCATCGTATCCCCGGAAATCGCGACGCGATGGGTGATGACATCGTGCAGAGCGGCACGACTCTGCCAAATGTTTTCTATAGAACGCGTGTGGGTCTTATGTTGCTAAATGCTTCATTATATTATGCAATACCCTAAGTCAAGATATTTTGCATTTTTGTGTATCACTAAACCTTCATGACATTTCAGTTAGTCAGTTATGTAGGATTTATTGGCGCAAGAGCGACTACGGATACGATGGCTAATCACAAGGTAGTGCTCAATTAGGAGTCTTGTGAGACATATAAAAGGAATAACACTTTGTTTTGCAGTTAATTTACAAGACACGTGGCCTCCAAAAACCTAAAAACGTCATCGAGGGGTACTAGTGCATGCTATGATAGTAATAAATGTGGATGAAGTGGTGTGAGTGTTTTGAATAGCTCGCCGAAATAATTCTGTCTATCTTTCTCACACGCCGGACATGTTATTAAAATGTGATTCACAGAGAGAGGTTCCTTTCAATGTTCATACTCCGCTTTTTGTTCTCCTCTTAGTAAAACAGTGTGAGTCTAGTGTGTGTGTTCTAACACGACATAAGATCACTTCAATAAAGCCTTCTTGTGGTAACACGACTTCCATTCTCGCAGGGTAGGCTTAGCGGCTCGGAGTTTCTTGTGTACCCTGGAGTCCCATTCCTCCTGCCACTTTGAGTTCAACGCTGTGTGACATCTGTGCATACAATCTTTGAAATGTATCTTCATAATTGCTGATGTTTATTGTGCCGCCGTTACTGCTAATTTATCTGCCCTTTCATTTCCTGGGATACCCGTATGGCTCGGCAGCCAAGCCAGGCGGATTATCTTGTCATGTTCCTCTGCTCCTAGCAGCATCCGCAAAATGTCTCATAGAAAATGTTCACATTCAGATTTTAGATGCAGGGCTTTTAGTGCAATTAGGGAATCTGTGTATATAGCTGCTTTTTAGTAATTCCCTGATAGTATTTCTTTTACGGCTATATGCAAGGCATACACTTCAGCTGTAAAAACAGAGACAAACTCTGGCAGTCTACTGCAATATTCCGAATGTTTGGATACAATGACGATTCCAGTGTGTTCTTGTGTTTTATTGCGATAGCAATTATAGGACACTTCTACCGGATTTCTGCCGTCGTCGTCGCCGTCGCCGTCGCCGTGAGGTTCCCTATAGATAAAATCTTCGCCGTGCGCCGTATGCCCGAGCGGAAGCGTGCGGGGACGCGCGCTATCACGGAGAGCGAACGCACTCAATCACCCACGCGCAAGCAAGGAAGCGGGAAGCCAGCGCCGGAGGGAGCGCGGGGGGGGGGGGGGGGGGGCGCACTTTTACGCTGCCAACAACCGCGCTCGTCGCTCGTCCGCACCGTCTCTTATCTCCACACGGCTCCGACCTTTATGCGCCGTGCATTCGCCGCTCAGTTTCCGTTGAAGCGATACACCGCACGTACCTTCGCCCACTGCTGCGGCGTATATATGCGCTTGCTGCCAGCGTTTTGACAGTCGTCTGCAGTCATTCAGTGTGATCTATTCGTGTTTGTTTGTGCGCGCTCACACCACGCTTGTTCATTCAGTTAGTAATAGTCGGGCCACATTTTCCAAGGCACGCTATACATGCAATGCTGCCCGGGTCGGCAGTGCAGCGCTACAGGTGTGTCCCTTCGCGCGCGCTGCCCACGGGAAGCGCTTCTCATCAACACCACCGTTTCACACGCGCCTCCTCGTGGTCATCGAGTCTCTCTTCATGTCGGTCTACTTACGCCGCAGCACACCTGCTTACTTAATCAGCTCATGTTTACTACAATTCATATTGCTACCAAAGCCGCTCACCTTACTTCGTATGACATTGCTGTGTTGCTATCGCATTCATTGCTTCGCCCTTAGGGCGAAACTGTGACATTTTTGAGCCGTCCGTAAAGAATTGAATACGGTAATTATATTTTTCTTGTAGTGCTAGCAAATCGTGCATAATGTGCTCACGTGGTCTTTCTTTTTGTGATGCGTCAGGGCAACGCCACAGAAATCTGCGAAATCACACCATGAAGCCATTCTGTTCGGTGTTTGGGCAACGTTGAGTGCCTCGTTTGGTACGTTATATTCTTGGCATATTTCTTCAGACCGGAGAAAAAGTCGTCTTATAGTGTGCGGTTTATTGGCGTATTGTATTCTGTTCGTGATATGAGAAACAATGGTGTGGCATATATTATTCGGTTAAGCTCTGGCTTTTAGGACATAGGAGACATTGAGCAGGGCTCTTCGGTGTTCCAGGCAAGGTTCGTTGCTCTCGGCATATAAACTTTTGTGGAGCGAAGTTCTGTACGCACCAGCTGCCAAGCGTGGTCCGTGATTATGCACGGGATCGAGACGATTGAGATAGGACTGTCTTGCTGACCCGTAAACTGTGCAGGCCTAGTCAAGTATACTGCGCACGACAGAGTGGTAAAAATGTAAGAGGCGGATTCGGTCGGCGCCCCAATGTTTCCATGATACAACTTTCAGGGTATTAAGCGCCTTGTTTGCCTTCTCTTTTATAGTGTTATTAATGTGGGCAACAAATTTTAATTTACTGTCGGAAACCAGTCCCCGAAACTTATGTTCTTGGTTAAGTGGTAGTGAGCTTTGATTTAATTTCAGAACAGGATCCGGGTACAAACCGTGCTTCTGCGAAAACAGAACGGTGACTGATATTTGAGTAGAAAAACGAAAGCCCATTTGATCTTCTCATTTTGTCAGGTTGTTAATCGTTAACTGGAGCTGCCTTTCATACGTGGATATACTCCACGTGTGTAATCATTCATGCTCTCGAATGATTTTGCCATGCAGCTTGTAAATGCTCTAGGGGTGTAGCTGTTTGGTGACGCTGGCGGTATTCCAGTTTTTAGAAAGGCAACTATAATAGCTGTCTTCCATTTGGCGGAAATTTTGTCTGTTTTTCAAATCATAATAAATAAATGAAATAATGCCTCTGCGGCGGCCTGGGATAGGTAGGCGAGCACTGCGACACACTGCCATTCTGACCGGACCAACCGCTGTCTTTCCTGCTGAAAGCACTCCTCCATCTCATGGAGTGTTAGAGGAAGATCGTATGGTTCACCTGAACCTCCGGTCATCTGTAGTTTTGTTTTTCTGCCGTCTGTTTGTACTTTAAAAGGATTGCGTGTAATTATTAAAGCTCGATATCGTGTCAGAATGGTGTCCTAATAGGTCAGCTTAATCCTTTAGGGTAGTCTGTGTGCCTGCATATGAGAGTATATGAATTGTGTATGGACAGTAGTCACCGCTGAACGTTCGAACCTGACTGCACATTTTTTTTTCTACGTGGTTGAGAGTATTTCTGACAGTATGCATTTCTGCTTGCCTACGGGTATACCTTGCTTTAGCTTCAGCTTGTTTGAAGGCGAGAAGGTATGCTGCGTTGGATTCCTCCGGAAAATACACCGTGCCTTCTTTTGCCGTTTTTTAAGCTATTGTGCACTCGCTGGTCCACCAGGGTTTGAGCTTTTTTCCTACTAGTCCCGTGGACTGAGGAATAGCTTGCTTTGCTGCTGAGAGTATGAAAAAAGTAAACCTGTGATTTATTTAGTCTATTGTAAGCTGGTCAGAAAGCTCGTTCAGAAGGGTAGTAGTATTCCGTGAGTATAAAGACCAGGTAGCTAGGTGTAGTTTCCAACGTGGCGGTCGAGAGGGTATTGTTAGAAGTGGAGAGTTTGGTTTCACGACAGCAGGAAAATGGTCGCTATTATAAGTGTTGTTTGTTAGTTCCCATGTAAAATTGACAAACAAATAGCTAGAACACAGCGCAAAGTCTAGATAGCTCATAGTTCCTGTGCGTGAAGAGCAGTACGATGCAATGCCAGCGTTTAAAAGACACACACTGTTAGAATAAAATCTTCGAGTATCTGTCCTCTAAGTTAAGTGTTTGTGCTTGCCCATAGTGTTTTATGTGCATGAAAATCACCTGCTATTACAAAGCGCAGGGCCAACTGTTGCACAATTACCTCTAGATATTTTACAGTGAACTGTGTATGTGGTGGAATATATAATATGCATAAGTGACAGTTTTGTGCGATGGAATTATGACAGCAGCGGCGTCTAAAAATTAATAATGGTTACTTCTCTGGCAGCGATACCACTCTGAGCAACGATTGCAACAACGCCCTATAGCCGGGCGACGTATGACCAGGTAGCTTTATAACATATATGTGTTTTTTGGACCTAAATTGGTTTCCTGCAGGCATAAAAGCACATGAGTGAAGTTGGTTAGAATGTCCCTATTGTCGCCTGAGTTGCGTATTAGGCTTCTGCTGTTCCAGTGTATGATGTACGCCATGATATGAGTAAAATGTGTCGCAAGAAAATAAACGATAACTTCAGTTCCCCAGTCCGTAAACTGGAAAGCGACGAATGTGTTTTTCAGGTACACTTTTTTGGGGGCCGAAACCCCTTTTCCTCCTCCTTGGGGAGGGACGACGGGCTGCCTGGGTGGCCTGCTAACAGAAGCAGGTTCTTCGATGCCTTCAGTGTTCGCTGGACACACTTCCATTGAATCGGCACCGCTACGGTGCTCATCACTATTGGTGCTCTGCGAGGCTGCTGGCCTCTTAAGAAGAGGTTGGCTCCTCAGCACCGTCATTGAGGTCTGTTTTGCCTCGATTGTGTTGGTTGTCACCAGCGCTTGTCGAAGCTTGTGGACCTTCCTGGGAAGAGGCACTTTGTGCCTCTTTTGTGTGTTTGTTTGAGGGACGGACTGCAGCTACCATGTCCGTGAGTTGGACCTGTGTGCCCACAGAAACCAATTGCCTGCCCCTAGGCACCACTTGAGTGTAGCTGCCCTTCTGGGCGAATGCCATGCGCTTGCGATCTTCTTGATACGAGATGTTTTCCTTTGTCTCGAGTGTGATCATGTCCTTTTCTTTTTTCCATTCAGGACAGGAACGATAGTATGTAGCATGTGGGGCCTTGCAATTGATGTATTGCAACGGAGTCGTGCGTTGTTCATCATCCTGATCGCTCTGGCCACACTTTACACAGGTTATATTTCCACAGTATGACTGTGATGCGTGGCCGTACCTCTAGCACAGGAAGAACCTCCGAGGGTTGGGTATGTAGGGCCTAACACGTAGGTACAAGTACGCGGCTTTAACTGCTGTAGGAAGAGTTGTGCTGGCAAACGCTAGTACTATATTCTTTGTCCAGATTTCTTTGTTGTCTCTATGGATGATGATCACTCGCATAGCGAGTGCACCTTGATCTACCATAGTCTTCTTGCTTTCCTCGATCGTCAGTGCTTTGAAGTAATTCTCTGTCAGATATAACACCTCGTATGTTGTTCAGCGGTTGGTGTGCGGTTACTGAGATTTGGTGTAGTCCGATTTTCTCTAATTGTTTGATCTTGTTGTTTTGCTCTTTGATTTCTACTTCAATAAGTAGATCTCCTGAATTAATCTTTTACGCGTTGTAGTTGCTGCAGATGCATTGAGGAATTGCTTTGCCTGTCGGGAAAGGCGACATGTTGTGGATTTTGGTTTCACTCGTAGATGTGATAACGAAAAACTTCGTAAATTCATTCTTTTTATTGAAAACTCTTTAGTTGCTTCGGTGCGCCCCCTTCTGTGGGGCCGATCATTTCTGGAAGGGGGGGGGATCCCATAGAAACCAAAAAAAAAACTATTCGGTAGCTGTGTTGGCCACCTACCACGGAGTCCATATAGAGAACGTATACTGATGTTAGCCATACCTTGCCACTATAACCCTATAGTTCTGACCAAGAGAGTTCATTTGTACAAGGTTAACCCTTGCCGCCAGGAAATTGGGCAATAAAAGAAGATATCAGACGACAGGACCGATATGAAGATATAGAAATGAAAATTGGGGGAAAGGGGGTCAGGAAAAGGCGCCTGCTGATTTCTCATGGGTGGGTCAGCCTAGGAGTGCCGTCTATGTGAAGCACGGGCCAAAGGGGTGTTCTGCCTCCGTCAGGGGCCGTAAAGGTCCACTGACCCAGCATGCGCTGAACCCCCAGGATCCTCTTTTCCTCGGACACGGCTAAGCCACGCCTGGCTCCGCATGGTTGGGGGGGGGGGGGGGGGGGGGGGGGGGGGGGGGGGCGTGTCCTACCGCCATGTGCTCGGGTACGTGGTGTCCATGACATGTGAGTGCAAGCACTCACTACGTGTGCAATGTTTTGGCACTTCAAACTGAGTTATTTAGTTATAATGTGCTGAATACAGCAGGATGGTAGAAGCTCCATCCGAAATAAAGTTCTTTCTCGTACATTAAACTTACCATGAAAAAAAATTGATGTTTTGTGTCAATGCTCCGAATTTCCATTACGAATGGAACGAGTAGTCCTGGCTATTCGATTCGTATTGGCTTTAAATATTTCGAATACTATTTTTTAATATTGGTTTAAGGTCTGATATCAGGGATAAAGACAATATTATAGCCTCAGGAATGAACTAAGACCAATGCATTTGGTGGCTATTCCGAATGACTTCTGCTGCGGTAGTCTCGCAGTTGCTGCGCAGGGTACCAGTTCCAGAGCGAGCGCACGGGCCAGATAACTTCATCATCATCATCATCATCATCATCATCATCAGCCTATATTTATGCCCACTGCAGGACGAAGGCCTTTCCCTGCGATCTCCAATTACCCCTGTCTTGTGCTAGCGTATTCCAACTTGCGCCTGCAGATTTACTAACTTCATCATCCCACCTGGTTTTCTGCCGTCCTCGACTGCGCTTCCCTTCTCTTGGTATCCATTCTGTAACCCTAATAGGCCACCGGTTATCTATCCTGCGCATTACATCGCCTGCCCAGCTCCATTTCTTCCGCTTAATGTCAACTAGAATATCGGCTATCCCCGTTTGTTCTCTGATCCACACCACTGTCTCCCTGTCTCTTAACGTTAGTCCTAAGATTTTTCGTTCCATCGCACTTTATGCGGTCCTTAACTTGTTCTCGAGCTTCTTCGTTTACCTCCAAGTTTCTGCCCCATATGTTAGCACCGGTAGAATGCAATGATTGTACACTTTTCAACGACAGTGGTAAGCTCCCAGACAGGATTTGGCAATGCCTGCCGTATGCACTCCAACCCAATTTTATTCTTACCGCGCTGCACTGCTGCTGCTCAAATTTCGCAGCATGATTTTCGCATTTAGGAGTGTACGTCGTGCAGTGCAACCTTTGGCACAGATATGATTGCCTGGTTTTTAAGAAGAAAAAAATGCAAAGTTGCCTTCGTTTATGCGAATGTAAATTCATTGCCTCGTGCGTGACGGCACTAGCACAAACTTGTGTCACCGCCTGCCGGCGGCTGCACAAAGTAGCCGCAAAGGTATTTCCAAGCACTAAAGAACGCCAGCAAAGCGCGAAAGTACCGCGCGAATAGTCGCGCGTCACTTCTCGCAGGCTACTTTCAGGCGCCGAAAACACTTTTGCATAGCATGTATAGAGCAACAGAAAGCTGGATCGGGATTCCTTAATGATGGCCTACTTTTTTCTGGTTGAAAATCTGACTCTGCTTATAATATTTGAACGCTAAATAATTATTATAAATAATTAAGTAATTAGGAAAAATACAAAAAAAATGTCTGACTTGCTCTACAACATTACCTTGGTTAGGACTAGGGATGTGGCATTCGCATATTTTTAAATTTTCGCACAAGGCACGTAGGACGCTCTCCATATAGAACTCTCCAGATGGCACCAGTTTTCCTGTGCAGCGAGAATGTTCAGCAAATGAATTTTGCTGCTAAGTACAACAAGAAAGCTACCTACATGAGCTCGATGCACTATTTAGTTTCTTATATCTAACACATCAAGAACACGTACTTAATGTGAACTATCGGACAATAGGCTTAGTTTTGCTTGGCTAACTTGGTAGCCCGAAATGCATGACCGGAAGTTTTATGGGGTCGTGAAAGCACTGCTGCCCCAGCGCGGATAAAAATGGTCTACAAATACCCAACAATTAAACCTCGACCTGCGTGAGCTCGTTCCACACGTTCGCACAGAATTCCCATGGTACAAACGCGCACCGAAAGTTTCAGAATGTTGCCTAACCTAGGTGACAAAACTTAAGCGATGAGACATTCGTGCAATATCGATGGAGGATGCACTGAAAATATAGGAAACAGCACACGCTAAAGGTCCTACGTGCCACTGTGTTGAGCCTTTCAGTGCAATGGCGCTAATTATTCTACCCTAATTTTAAACGTAGTAATGAGCTACAGGATACGTGTCGTTCATGTTTGTCTTGTCAAGTTTCTGTGCCCCAAGCGCCCGAGCTGAATGCTGGAGGACAAATCGGAGCGGGGCGCAACTTTGCAGGGATACGGAAGGTGGCGTTCACGATACGCAGGAGGAATCTCATCAAGGTTTTGGTAAAACACTTACCTTCGTTTAGGCAGAACGAGCTGTTGCACATCACTTGATCTCCGCTGTATGACTTCTTTGCTGAGGAGACAAAAGATGTATAGTGTACGTATAGTTGGGCACTGTTTCGTTGATGGTGCAGCGTACTTGTAAGAAATTATCTAACAGCTTCATCAGCGATATTTCTCAGGGCCTATCCAAGACTGTCTTCACACTTACGTCCCATAGCCGCTCGCTTCTTCAATGTAGCATGCCTTTCCCCAGACTGTGGCGTCGGCTACCACAACATTCGAAAGAAGCGACCGGCAATGGCCACAAAAATTACTCTTAAGAAAAAGGTCATTGCAGTTACTACCTTTATTTGTCACAGAAATCACTTCTCGGTATCAGTGCATTTAGTAGCGGTAGAATTGCTAATATTGCCGACTAGACAGCGTAGGTTACTTTTACCACTGGATCTCCGCTACCAATAATAAACTCAGTTAGCACCACCGGATACACAATCTCTAGCCTATTAACGCACATATCAGACCTACTCTGGCATATTCCATAGTGGGTCAGATATCCACCTTATACGCCACATGCTTTGTATCCAGTGGTACTAACTGCGTTTGCGATAGGCAGCTGAGATCTACTATTTAAAGTTGTTACCTTGTTTATTCAGTAATGTTGCTAACTCTTACGTTAATAAATGCAGTTATACGAAGGTAGTAAATATGCTGACAATAGGTAGTAACTTCGACGATCATTTTTTAACAGTGTATACTTTCCTGAAAAACCAGTTGCTCCTTTTTAATTTGCGTGCAAGAGCTATTCGCAAGTCTGCATCGTTTGTTTTTAGTAAAGTATGGTACACATGGTAGAACTGATTTTTACTTGAATTTATGGAATGCGTTGAAAATAAACAGAAAATTGGTAGAAAAACAGAACAGGGTTTCGAGAGTTACGATTTGGCCTTGTTAGCATCACATCGCAAGCAGAAACGCAGACACAAAGACACACGCACTATGTGTGTATTTGCCGTGCATGTGAATTCGTGTCTTGTGTCCATGCTCCTACTTGTTCTACAAGGATACTTTTGTTTTTCAAGATAGTAATTCTTGATGGGAAAATTCGCAGAAGAACCAATTTTTAAAATTCCAAAACACATCAGTTGAGTACACTGCAGAAAGCGTGCAGATAAAGCTCTCTATCGTGGCTGTGTTGTGAGCAAAGACTGATACCGCATCACTCGACTTCTAAGCCATGCAATAAAAGGGGTTTTTTTTTTTTAGACCGAACAGTTTCTAAAAATCGCCTGTGGCAGGTATCATAATTAATTTTAGTCTTTGAGGTGGATTACAAGAGGTGGACATTACCTGCACAAGAAATCGAAATGCATATTCGACAATTTAAAAAAAGCCTAATTAACAAATTTTTGTAGGCAGTGAATTTGCAAGAGACATTCACTTGGAACGAATTATAGGGGTCACACAGGTTTCGGCATATGCGCCGTAAAACGTGCGATAAAAAATGTACTGTTATATCACTTACTTTGTTAACATACCTACGTTTTATGCATTGAATTACAAATGTACATACCTGGAACGCCCATGCATTTCGTCGTACGATTTGGGAATGAATATCTCAATACTGGCGTCATCCTGAAAATTCGTTCCTTGCGGATACGCCTTGCGAACTCACCGGCTGCAATTCGTATTGCAATATGTGGTGTAAAGTTATTAATTGGAAACATTAATGAATTTTGTTAATTGTACTACTAAGCATTTTGATTTCTCGTACAGGTAATGGCCGCCTATTAGTGTAATCCACCTCATTGACTGCAGTCATGCTATCAGCGACAGGCGATTTCTTAAAATTCTGAATGGTCTAAGGAAAGAAGAAGAAAAAAAAACGCCGTATGCAGTTCTATGTTATGCATCTGTGGTGCGCCTTCGAATTATGCGTACATCGCTAACTCTCGTTTGCAATCGTTTCCTTCATGATAGCAGAATAGTAGCTTGCTGGGCCAGTTGGTTCATTGCAACTCGTGTAATACGGCGCTCTTTTCACTCTGTCTCTATTGTCGTCCCTTCCTTGTTATTTTTCGCGCTGTTACACGAGTTGCAATGAACCAACTAGCCCAGCAAGCTACTATTCGGCAATACATTTCTAGTACATCGGGCTCTACTCTGTGTTCTCTTCATCCAAGTGCTCTAACAGCGCTCTTTTCACTCTGTCTCTATTGTCGTACCTTCCTTGTTATTTTTCGCGCTGTTACACGAGTTCCTTCATGATGCTCTCTCTACTGATTACATTGCGGTGGGCTGAGAACGTTTTAACGCGACAGCGTTGAAGGCCCCGTGTCGCAGAAAATCT
>NC_051155.1:53390762-53441420 GCF_013339745.2 Dermacentor silvarum
TACTTGGTTCTACAAGGATACTTTTGTTTTTCAAGATAGTAATTCTTGATGGGAAAATTCGCAGAAGAACCAATTTTTAAAATTCCAAAACACATCAGTTGAGTACACTGCAGAAAGCGTGCAGATAAAGCTCTCTATCGTGGCTGTGTTGTGAGCAAAGACTGATACCGCATCACTCGACTTCTAAGCCATGCAATAAAAGGGTTTTTTTTTTTTAGACCGAACAGTTTCTAAAAATCGCCTGTGGCAGGTATCATAATTAATTTTAGTCTTTGAGGTGGATTACAAGAGGTGGACATTACCTGCACAAGAAATCGAAATGCATATTCGACAATTTAAAAAAAAGCCTAATTAACAAATTTTTGTAGGCAGTGAATTTGCAAGAGACATTCACTTGGAACGAATTATAGGGGTCACACAGGTTTCGGCATATGCGCCGTAAAACGTGCGATAAAAAATGTACTGTTATATCACTTACTTTGTTAACATACCTACGTTTTATGCATTGAATTACAAATGTACATACCTGGAACGCCCATGCATTTCGTCGTACGATTTGGGAATGAATATCTCAATACTGGCGTCATCCTGAAAATTCGTTCCTTGCGGATACGCCTTGCGAACTCACCGGCTGCAATTCGTATTGCAATATGTGGTGTAAAGTTATTAATTGGAAACATTAATGAATTTTGTTAATTGTACTACTAAGCATTTTGATTTCTCGTACAGGTAATGGCCGCCTATTAGTGTAATCCACCTCATTGACTGCAGTCATGCTATCAGCGACAGGCGATTTCTTAAAATTCTGAATGGTCTAAGGAAAGAAGAAGAAAAAAAAAACGCCGTATGCAGTTCTATGTTATGCATCTGTGGTGCGCCTTCGAATTATGCGTACATCGCTAACTCTCGTTTGCAATCGTTTCCTTCATGATAGCAGAATAGTAGTTTGCTGGGCCAGTTGGTTCATTGCAACTCGTGTAATACGGCGCTCTTTTCACTCTGTCTCTATTGTCGTCCCTTCCTTGTTATTTTTCGCGCTGTTACACGAGTTGCAATGAACCAACTAGCCCAGAAAGCTACTATTCGGCAATACATTTCTAGTACATCGGGCCCTACTCTGTGTTCTCTTCATCCAAGTGCTCTAACAGCGCTCTTTTCACTCTGTCTCTATTGTCGTACCTTCCTTGTTATTTTTCGCGCTGTTACACGAGTTCCTTCATGATGCTCTCTCTACTGATTACATTGCGGTCGGCTGAGAACGTTTTAACGCGACAGCGTTGAAGGCCCCGTGTCGCAGAAAATCTAGCGTCGGTGTCGGCGTGGGCGGATGCTATCGCGTTCCACTCTTAAAGGCAAAGCTTAAGCATCCTCCTAATTTTTATCATTGTCGCCAAGGACATGCGGCAAGTTTTCCGGCATTGAAAGTGAAAGATCATATTTCGGAAAAAGTCTTACTTTAAGGCGGCGCGTGTAGGTGTCGCAAGACAAAAGCCACCCATGCACTCTGCACTTCAAGTCAGGGGAGAGAAAATTAACTGCATGCTGCAGCTGCTGCTTCCTCGGCCACAGGCTAATAAAATTTGACTTTTCTTAAGAGCAAGCTTTAGCTAGAGAGCTTCTATCTCTATAGATGGGAACGGAGAAATCGTTTTTGTCGGAAACTTGTGCACAGATTTTCATTAAGTTTGTTGCAGTTAAAAAGAACAGTTAAATATCTAGATACTCTAGATAGAGCATTTTCTATTCAGGGAGTCAACCTTTTTTTAAGGAATACTGCAAAGCTGCAAAATTAAACTCGAGTATCAAGTATACAACTCTGTAGCTAAGCAATAAAACGGATATCTTAACTGTTTAAACTGCACCTAATGTCACATCTTACGTGGTTGTTATACACATCGCTCTGAAATATACCCCTGATTTGTGAGTAGGACTTCCGCAAAACTGCCGTATACGATGCAAAAATTAAATCTGAGCTGCATATCCTTATATAGCATTTATTTCCACTTTAATTGTTCTAACACCTGCTGTTTACAGAACAACAATATCTGTTTCTGACGCAGATTGCTTGTGTGTAAACTTCGCACATTAACTTTTTTTTCCAAATCTATCAAACTTCTAGGAATTGTAAAACATTCCTGGACCTAAATAAAGATCCAGCTTTCTAGTGTCACTGCAGCATTTACCTTTTTCAAGTGCTACAAGATTTCACTCAAACTGATGTATGAGTTGTCTTATGAGAACGATTCTGCGTTCTACGCGTATTTGAATAGGCGACATTGGAGTTGACCCCGGTTTTTCTTCCCGCTAGTGAGTTGGACTATCCGGCAATATGTTGTTTTTAACCTTCGCAGTTCCACTCCCATTTAAGGCTGCCCACGTATGTTTGGGCTCATGAGTCCCGTTCGAAACAAAGAAGCATGAGTAGCGGCCTGGGTGCTCGCTCAGTTGGTGCCGGATGACGAATCAATCAGGCGTCCTGGTCTAACCAACGCCTCTTATATATAGCACAAGGCCTGTGCACTTCGATCCATGACGTCATGCTACCTTGCCTGACTGTCAGAGAATCTAATGGGGATGTTTCTGAGTAAGCCACGGTGATTTTGACGTCACCGCTTTTGTCACGCCGGGCTTGACAGTGGACATTTTTTGTACCATGACGTCATAAAGTCGAGTGCACAGACCCTTTCTGGGACTGCCGGAGAACATTGAGCTTACTTAACTCAGCAGCTCGCCTCATGTCAGCTTGATACACTTGATTCACTCTTGGAATAGTGCGAAAATACTATAGGGCCGGTATTTTGCAGCGATGCCTTATGACTTATTCTATACTAGTCTTACTATCCACCGCTCACGGCCGGCTGATCTCGTTGATAACGCGAGCGGACCGTCGCTATGACCACTGACAAAGCGCGATAAGCGCGAAAAGGCATTAGCACCGGAAAGGCATCGCTACAAAATCGCGACCTAGGTTAAGACAAGACAACGCTGCTTTCTAGAATGAACCAACACCCCCAACATGCGTGTGTTCGCTGACACAACACGTCGCTGTAAATTATGAAAGCCAATTGTTGATCTGTAGCACGGTTTTTGTTCAAAAGAGTTTATGTAAGTAAACTGCACGCAATATTTTTAAAGGTTTAAGCATACTTAAGTCTCATCATACGAATTACACATGCATTAAATGGCTCCGCTTTTTATTCGAATAAATGGGCAATTTCTTTTTTAATCGATGCCCAGCTCTATAGTTTTTTGACTGTCCAGTAAGCTTGCGCACAGTTAATCACTACTGGCGGGATTGTATTGTACTAATAAATACTTAAACTATCATAACCAGCTTTCTTGACTTTTATGTGCTTACCAAATGCGTCCCCGAACGTCGTGTATGCATGAAGCAATCAAATAAAATAGGAACCAATAAACTGCACGTTGGGCTTGAAAGCTGGTTTGTGAATAAAATAGGTCATTCAAAAGCATGTAATAGAATTTCTTAATAGACTGCGATTACAACAGTAAGCTTTTGACACAAAATATAGCTCCGCCAAGTTCGTTACCCAAATTGAATAAGATAAGTCCATGTATAATCCTTGCTCTCATTAGTCATGTTTCACCGTGATGGAATTTTTGTGCGTTTAGAGGTATAGACGTTCTTTAGTCAAACTTATTCTAATATTTAGTTATGACTTTTTGGCACATCACTTCGCTAACAGCCTATATCTTTGCAGTTGATGCATAGCAGCAAGGAACGAGATGAATAAATAGAATAGCAATGTTCGCTTGTTATAAGGAAGTACTTACTCGTAATATCAAAGCCATATGGCTTCGCGTAGGTGAAACCACTCTGGAAAAGTAAAAGAGCACAGTAATCATGATAAAATAACAGCAGCGCGTGGCACTGTTTAAAATTGCGTACTGAGCCAATCCTAACTGATTTTTTCAGATAATTTCTGCATTGCTGTTATCTGTAGCACCATCCTCTGCCTGATGCTTTTGAAGAACAAGTATTCACTCCCGGCCTCCGTAAGTTTTGCTGAAGGTCAATTTATTTATTTATTTATTTACTTACAAAATATACCGGTATATTTCTTTCACGTTTAATTTTTATATCTATTTATCTACCTATATTTCTATATATCTATATATTTGGTGCATTCGTCCTGAATGCAGTATCGCAGAGCAGTCGTTTGCGAAAGTACACATTGAAATCTCGCATTAAAGCAGAAAAGAGTCAACGTTAGCAGTAATAGAACAAATTGAGAAACGTACACTTGGGAAAGAATAAAAAATATCTATAAAGAATAAAAAAGTAATAATAATAACGCAGGTACAAAACACGAAGAAGAAACGAAATAAAAGAAGCAGAAAATGAAAATAACCCAAGAAACAAGCTTAATCTTGGTGACAACTGAATGTTCCAAAGCATCGCATACCCTCCTGCATAAAGTCATCACTGAACTAACTACCATCTGGCGTAACGACAGCATCCAGTAACTTGTTCGCCAAAGCCACGCGTTGTGGCTCTAATAATCTCTGCCATGATGATTAGCGCATATTTCCGCGGCAGCATACTGCACTGATTTCGATACCTGTCACGAAACATTCAACGCGATAACGTTAAGGGCCCCGAGTCTCATGAAATCCGGCGTCGGCGTAAGCGCCGGCGTCGTTGGCGGAAATAATCATGCCGAACCACATCATCCCGAACCACCCCGACCGGGCAGGCCCTTCGCGTGGTGTAAGGCGTTACTCCACAAAAATTGAATTTCTCAAAGTAAAATCCGTCAGAAGAATCGTAAAGTGCGACTTAACCACAACCTACAAACGTGATAGCGTCAGATTGTAAATTGAACATACCAGAAAAAAGCCTGATAAGCAGCCAGACATCTTTGAATGCTACCGCGTTCCACTCTAAAGGCGAAGGTTAAGCGTCCTCCAATTTTTTATTGACCCTTTTCAGGAGCAGCTTCCTCTAGAGGAACGAGATGGCGCTTTTGGCGGTGCGCCATACGTTGCCTCATCGAATGCGCACAAATACGAAATCCTTACTGCTTCTGGCCTGCTACTGTGTGATCAGCTGTCAGAAATGCAACTGAGTGTTCGCTAATGCACTGTGCCCAATTCATGCTGCAAAGTGCGTAAGTATAAACGGAAGACGTGTGCGGTAGCTCGCTGCAAAAATAGTGATTTGCATATTAAGGAATGGAATCAACTTGTGTCGCCGCTGCTACATAAGGACTGCCTGCGTTGCCAGCCCTTCGCGATGCACGACTTTTCTCGAGGATAAAAAAAAAAGATAATTCATCCGCCAGCGCTGTACAGCTAACCTCCAAAGAGAGGACTTCAACTCCGGAACGTCGGCACTTAAGAGTGAGTACTGCTCGTTACAAAAGGAAGTAACGCCACTTACTGGCATTTTAAGTTTCTCGCACATTATCTACACACATCCGCCCCTACTCGCACGCAAACTAACGCCCACCCTATCGCCAAGGTGTCAATAATGAGTGAGTGGGCGCTCGCTTGAATCAATGTGACCAAGCATGAGTGACGGCGACTACACCGACAAGACACGGATAATGGAAGCTGAATGTTTCGTGACGGTCCACAGAGTAAGCGAGGGACTAGCGATAATACGTCTTTGCTACAAGCTACTATAAAGTACAGAACATTTGCATTCAAAACTTTGTGCACAGCAAGAGCAAATCTATCGCAGCAGAGCACACCCGCCCAGCGATTAGGTTGAAAATAAACAATCAGATAGTGGCCGCACCCAGGAACGAGGAACTTTACTGTGTCAGAAACATGGCAAGCCGCTGCTTCAAAATGTTTGCCAAATAAAGAGTGAAGAGCAACTGATCCTGATTTCATTCATAAGCGGAGAGTTTGGACAGATTGAAATACATTTGTAGCCCCGCTTTTAGTATACAAGCACCGTATACGCTGCTCGCACCGTTTGGACAAGGCGTAATGAGCTCTGAAATCACTTACATGTCCTCTACAGCTGTGGCCATAGCTTCGTGTCGTGCACAAAGCCACCGCCTACGATACGCATCGAAACGGAGGTTTGCTGCGCCACACCGGCGTCACGCGCTTGCATTGTAAACACGGAGTCAACAGAGGCGGCTGAGGCAAGCAATGGACGCGTCACCACGCGATCAAACATGGCAGCGCCCACAGAAGCGCCGGGAAAAGGGTCAATATATATGAGTACTTTTACCTCCCACGCATTGTGGCGAAGTCATTTCCTGACTTCGCTCGGGAAAGCTGCTCAGCATGCGACTAACACGTTCAACCTAATTCCTAGTTAGTAATCGTTAACCGAATCTTAAAACCATATAATCGTTGCTTGGATTGCCCCACATATCAGGCAGCTTTTAATGCGCTTAGCATACTTCAGCCACTTTGTGTTCATCTATCTAGCCTCCTAACGCATGCTCTTTAATTTATATAGAGTCCCTGAAACGTTTTCTGGGGCTGGTGAATGTAACACGCTTCACACGGTTTCTTCAAGCACAGCAGGGCGACGCCTTAGCGCCGCGTACACAGCTCATGGGGCCGAATTACAACAAATGATTGAGGACCTTAACCGAGAAAGTGCAAGAGTGGGGCTGAAGATTAATATGCCGAAGACAAAGATAATGTTCAATAGCCTGGCAAGGGAATAAGAATTCAGGATCGCCAGTGAGCCTCTAGAGCCCGTAAAGGAGTACGTTTATTTAGGTCAGTTACTCACAGGGGACCCTGATCATGAGAAATAAATTTACAGGAGAATAAAATTGGGTTCGAGTGCATACGGTAGGCATTGCCAAATCCTGACTGGGAGCTTACCACCGTCGTTGAAAATAAAAGTGTACAATCATTGCATTCTACCGGTGCTAACATATGGGGCAGAAACTTTGATGTTAACAAAGAAGCTGGAAAACAAGTTAAGGACCGCACAAAGAGCGATGGAACGAAAAATATTAGGCGCACCGTTAAGAGACAAGAAGAGAGCGGTGTGAATCACTGAGCAAAATGGGATAGCCAATAATCTAGTTGACATTAATAAGAAAAGATGGAGCTGGGCAGGCCATGTAATGCGTAGGATGGATAACCGGTGGACCATTATAGTTACAGAATAGATACCAAGAGAAGAGAAGCGCAGTCGAGGACGGCAGAAAACTAGGTGGGGCGATGAAGTTAGGGAATTTGCAGGCACAGGTTGGAATCACCTAGCGCAAGACAGGGGTAATTGGAAATCGCAGGGAGAGGCCTCCGTCCTGCAGTGGACATAAATATAGGCTGATGATGATGACACAGCTCACGCATGTCGCCTTTCCAAAAGGGGCAACAAGGTGTACCGCCACATTGGTTCAATGCTAATCGCCCTAACGTCGATAGTCATTGTGAGATAAATTATACCGTGATTTTTTAATGTTCTTTTTAACGAAATTTGTGCGACGTTCTGGGCGAACGAACGGACGTGTACAAGTTCGTACCAGCGCGTAGCTGCGGTCCAAAGCAGCCAGTGCGGCCGCGCATCGAAGCAGCAGTGCGCAGATTACAGTAACGCTGGTGACGCCTGAAAGCGCGGCGTCTTGTCATCTGCTACCTGGTTGAGGAGCGCCAAGCCTGCGGTGGCCTTGAATCGAACTTTTACAGCGCAGTTCTTAGGCGCCCGTTCCTGCGGCAAGCGTCTGCGGCGTACCTCATAACCGAGCGAAGGAGCACAGCGGAAGACGAGAGCCAAGGCACAGCGCAGCGGGCGATGAAAGACGGCGAGAGCGGAGACCGCGAGGAGGAATGCATAGGAGCAGGGTATGGCGAAAGCGGGAACAGAAGAAAATGCTCGACCCTCACACCCTATGGAGATGGTTGGCCAGCGAAGCTGAAAAGGGGCGGCCACGGTGCTTATCTTAAGGTTTATCACGCGGGTATATGAAAGTGTTTCTGAACTGCGTTACGCAATTATGTCACTTTACGCGCCCCTTTATGCCGAGCAATGAAAACACAGACACGATTGGCGTTGGCGGCATGGCGGCGGCGGGCGGACTACCGGCGCTGTTCGCGACGCCGTTCTTCGTTCGCCAGCTGCTCTTCGGGAGAACGCGCGACAAGTGGCTGTACCATTGCGAGATTGGAGAGAGAATGACGCGCGCGCGCACCGCGGCGAGAGGAACGACGTCAGCAACCGCGCAGATAATTGCGCGCCAGACGTTCCTACTCCCCTTGCTCCCTCACACTTGGTGCGTGCGCACTCCCCGCAAGCTGTGCTACGTCACACTCACGCTGCGACAGAACCAGACGTTCCCTTTCCTCTTGCTCGCTGCAAGGGTGCATGTACGTCACTGTGGTGTCCGGGCTATCGCCGCATGCGCAGGCGCGCAAAACGAATAAAAGGCGTGCGCCGCTACCTGCGCACGGGCTTATCTCGACCAGCCACGCACCGATAAACAAGTGGCAATAAACGTCGCTTCGCCCCTGGAAACTTGTCTGCTCCTTCGCATGAACCACGCAACACAACAGTCACCAACACGTGTTATTCCGAGGTGAAATACCCAGACATTACCTCTCCTCTCGCAACTAACTCCTCTCCAACTCGTTTTATTGCGATAGCAATTATATGGACACTTCAACCAGATTGCTGCCGTCGCCGTGAGGTTCCCTATAGATAAAATCTTCGCCGCGCGCCGTATTCCCGAGCGGAAGCGTGCGGGGACGCGCGCTATCACGGAGAGCGAACGCACTCATCTCCCACGCGCAAGCAAGGAAGCAGGAAGCCAGCGCTGGAGGGAGCGGGGGGGGGGGGGGGGGGGGGGCGCACTTCTACTCTGCCAACAACCGCGCTCGTCGCTCGTCCGCACCGTGTCTTATCTCCACACGGCTCTGACCTTTATGCGCCGTGCATTCGCCGCTCAGTTTCCGTTGAAGCGATAGACCGCACGTACCCTCGCCCGCTGCGGCGTATGCTTGCTGCCAGCGTTTTGACGGTCGTTGTCTGCAGTCATGCAGTGTGATCTATTTGTGTTTGTTTGTGCGCGCTCACACCACGCTTGTTCATTCAGTTAGTAATAGTCGGGCCACATTTGCCAACGCACGCTACACATGCAATGCTGCCCGGATCGGCAGTGCAGCGCTACAGGTGTGTCCCTTCGCACGCGCTGCCCACGGGAAGCGCTTCTCATCAACACCACCGTTTCACACGCGCCTTCTCGTGGTCATCGAGTCTCTCTTCATGTCGGTCTACTTACGCCGCAGCACACCTGCTTACTCAATCAGCTCATGTTTACTACAATTCATATTGCTACCAAAGCCGCTCACCTTACTTCGTATGACATTGCTTTGTTGCTATCGCATTCATTGCTTCGCCCTTAGGGCGAAACTGTGACATATTTTTTCGCGCACGCGCACTGGTTTTGGCAAGGCGCCCTCCTGGGCACGGACGGACGTTTCGCCTAGGCATTTCCAGCTTCGCTGTAAAAAGCGCAGTGCCGTGCAAGACTGACTATAGCAACGATGGCTACGAAATGGTGTCAGAGTAGTGCGCGTCGTTAGGGTGCCTCGATGTGCTCGCTCGCCTCCGCTCCGTTCGCGGGGCGCGCGCATCGAGGGACTCTACGCGTGGTCTGTTTACCAAAGCGCTGCATAAGCAGAGGTCTGTTTGCGGTGGCTGCTGTGAAGTGCGCCCACGTGTCAACCACGCGCTGCCTGTCGCGATCTCCCGATTAGCGAGGCAGCGGCGCCACACTTCGCTCCGTTTGGAACGTGCCGCACGAGTCAGATAGTCCGTACCAGCCAATATATCGCGATAGGAAAACACGTATAGAGCTTCGCTTAAATTTCGCATCATGCAGTACCGTAATCGTCGGTAAATTTTTGTTTCGCAGAAGTTTTCCACGAGCAGGCTCGCCGCCGCGATACCATTCTTGTGTTTGCGCGTTAGTTGTAAGCGGCCCGTGAATTTCTCAACATGAGCCAAGTGGACAGCATATACAGGCTACACTAATGTTCTCCTACAAAGGGAAAATTTCTTTCGCGGACTGCTACAGGTAATGGGAGGGGCTGAATCGCTTTTCACCGCTGGAAAACGTGCACGCAGTTCATTAGGGCTGAAGTTGGCAAGCATGCACTACATAAACTAGACACTGTTTCCCCCGTGCTGACGAAAAAATAGAACAAACATTGTTTCAATGTGACGCGGGCATGGCGAGCCTGACAGTGTAGCAGGCGGCACGAAGCCACGCCTTCGAGCATCAGTGCGCATGCCCAGCTTTGCTTCTATACGCGTTGACTGCACTGGCGCTTCACGGAGTATGGACACGAGCTGGAGATGTATCACGTAAAACCATGGTCCTTCCATTCTTTCTTTAATACAATGAAAAGTATTGAAGGACCCTGGTGGAAGAAATGTAGTGCCGAGAGGAGAAGGCAGATTCCGCGAAGCGAAAGTCCCCAGATGTCTCTCACAACTCACGCATGCGCGCGACGCTCGGGCAAATGCGAGAATCAAGTTTTACAGATTTTGCCGTGTTTTGTTGGTGTCCTGGTTATCTATCGTGGCCATGGCTTGCTGTGGTTTCTTTACGTTGGCTATGTCGGTGAGCTGTGAGCTTGCTTAAGGCTGATTCACACTACGCCGACACGACAACGATTTTAGTCTGCCGACTATGACGACAGCTGTTTACAGGACGGAAAACGCTACTGTAGCCAACGGTTTAAAGGAAGGAAAACGGTGTCGCCTACAGTCGGCAGACCAAAATCTGTGCCGCGTCGGCCTAGTGTGAATGAGTCCTTAGCGTTAGCGATGGCACCATGACACATGCGCTCTTGCTGAAGACGAAGGCCAAAATTATCGATCAATTCGAGAGTGGTTGCTTCACTAAAATGGCTATTTTCTTATTAAGTGACCCTTGTTTTCTCTTTACAAATATGTTTTCTTGCGCCAGCTTTTGTCGGGCGGCTGCGTGCAATTGAATAGAAACTTTGTAAAAAAAAAACAGCTTCTTAATCCGATCTGATATACCTTTTATCTGCTGTTCACAATAAAGTACCTGTATGCCCCTTTTCACAAGAGTATGTTGTGTACGCCTGACCTCAATCTCTCTCTAAACGCCGTCATCCTAGCAAACGGAACTTTTTTACCTGGTCTCTTGAAGTTCTGTTTACCGAGAGTCCACTGTATATACGTGAAGCTTCTTTAACAAGTATTTCAGTTACAAGTAAGCGCGTTGTCCTGTCATTCCCCAGTCTTTCGTAGTGCTTCAAAAAGTTATAAAAGTTAAGTTAGCGAATATGTTTAATTTGCCACCTTCACACTGAGATTTGTCGTGTAAGCAATGTCCGCTTCTTCAGGTGATCCACATGAACAGGCCGTACTGCCCTATGCACTCCATGCAATTAAAGTAGTTGTTCGAACTAAAAAAGGGTTTTAAAATTAATACGGTGTATACTTTGCTGAAGCTGACACTTACGGCACTTGTCTCTCGCAGTGGAAACGTCATTGTGAATGTGTCTTGGTTGGTCACAACGGTCGACCAGGTCACCTTCCCAGAGTCGTCTGAGGCAGGGGTCGAACTGTTGACTTCCGGCTCAACGCTGTCCGCCGCGTGTTCAAGCGGCGTGATTTTACTGAGCGATGCCGTAACGTCGTCTGAAGCAGGGGTCGATCGGTTGACTTCCGGCTCCACACTCTCCGCCACGTGTCCAGGCGGCGTGCTTTCACTGAGCGATGACGCTGCGTCGGAACCGAGGTCCTCCGTTACCGTTTCGCAGTAGCACCGAGTTGCGGGAGGCTTGCTAGAACCGGAGTTCATTGCGGCGTTGTCCGAGTGTTCCTCTACGGAGATCACGTGACGCGGGGGATCGTGCTGGAGCTCGTGACTGTCCGTTGCCTTCGCTAGCCGCGTTGAGATGGAACTTGCTACGTTCATGCGTTCCTTTTCGGGAAACGAGGATACCGAGCCAGGCACGTGGCTCGCCGCTCTTGGAGCTGGCAGTGTATCCGTGCTAGGAATTTTGCTCACAATGTCAGCTAAGCCCGATGAAATTATATCGAATGCCCGTGACTTGACGTTACCGTTTTCACGGGGCAGTTGCGAGCTGGAGAACGGTTGCACGGTGCTTATACTTTGCGATGTGTCAGCCACAGCATGGTTCTTCACTATTTCCAGTGCCGGAGATATTGTGCTAAGTTCTTGCGTTGTTGCCACAGGGGTTGTTAGAACCAAGTTCCGTGGAATCGCCTGTGTCGCCGAGATCGTAGAACTGTAGCTCTGATCCTGCCGGCTGTAGACCACAGAAAAGGGAAGGCTATTTGCCGAAGGTGACGCATTGACGTCGTCATTCGAGAGTGCGCCGGTAACACTTGATGCTTTCGTGTTTTTCGGTTGTGTATCCTCTGGTAGAATGGCGTTTGGCACCGCTGCAGTTGGAGACGCAGGCGTAGACGACGACGTGACGCTCGGGCTTGAGGCAGGTGTGCTGGCGTGTTCCTGCAGAAAACGTAGTTGCACACGAGATCACAAAACACGATAGTCGGCGTCTGAAGCAATGTGAATTTACAGCTACCGGGTTACGAATAAGAGGCTATAAGGCAGTATTTGCCAGCCGGTGTGGAAAGTTAGGTTTTGCATATAACCTTCAACTAACCTACTCATTTCCACACAAACACAATGTTATGCGCATTCAGGAATAACTGCAACATGACACACATAAAAAGAACATTAATGAACAGATCGCCCAGATGGCTTTCTCGCAAAGTATAAACAGTCTGTGTTTTTGATGTAATAAATTTTATAAGTGCTTTTACAACTCTCTTTCTCGTTTTTTCATTGCTATAGAAATTAGATTGTTACGTGTGGAAGGACACAGATGAAAGAGACTATGTACAGGCTATTTACACTGGAGCCAGACAGCCACGCCCACACTCGCTCGCACCAAGAGCACAGACACACTTCATCGTCTTTCTCGCGGCGGCACGTCTCTTGAACATCTTTCGATGATATCGTAATACTACTCCGCCCCCCCCCCCCCCCCCGGCGGTAAAAGCGCCGTCACGGTGCTGTTAAATATCCAATGCGCTTGGAGAGTTGTAGGGTTTGAGTCGGGCGACGTGGACACTATCACTGGAGGTCACAGCGGAGGACGTAGTGGGCATGGCTAGAACGATTTCGTAGGTGACATCGGTCATTTGGCGGAGCACGCGATATGGGCCTGTGTAACAGGAGAGCAGTTTTTCACAAAGGCCAACTTTACGCGATGGTGACCAAAGCAACACGAGGGTGCCGGGCGCAAAATGCACATCACGGTGACGGAGGTCGTAGCGTTGTTTCTGTTTTTCTTGAGACACTTGCAGACGAGCACGCGCAAGTTGGCGAGCATGGTCAGGACAGACGATTGCATCACGGGCATAATCGTTAGATGAAGCTGTGGTGGACGCGTAAGCACAGTGTCTAGTGATAGCGTCGGTTCTCGGCCATACAAGAGGTAAAACGGGGAAAAGCCAGCAGTTTCGAGACGGGAAAAGTTGTACGCAAAGGTAATGTAAGGTAGAGCTAGGTCCCAGTCACGGTGGTCGGCTGAAGCGTACTTCGACAGCATGTCTGTAAGCGTGCGGTTCAAACGCTCAGTGAGGCCGTTCGTTTGTGGGTGGTAGGAGGTGGTAATTTTATGCTGTATTGAGCAGGCACGCATGATGCCATCAATGATTTTGGACAAGAACGTACGGCCACGGTCGGTGAGCATTTTACGCGGAGCACCATGCATCAAAATGATATCGTGTAGGAGGAAGTCCGCGACGTCAGTAGCGCAATTGGTCGGAAGAGCGCGTGTTACGGCGCAGCAGGTCGCGTAGTCCGCAGCGACGGCAACCCACTTGTTTCCTGATGTAGATTCCGGAAAGGGGCCTAGAAGGTCTAAGCCAACACGATGGAAGGGCTCGGCAGGGATGTCGAGCGGCTGCAGGTAACCAGCGGGTAGCTGGGAACGATTCTTGAGTCGTTGGCAAAGTTCACAAGCGGCGACGTAACGCCATACGGAACGGGCAAGGCCCGGCCAGAAAAAATGGCGACGTACTCGGTCATACGTTCGAGATACGCCGAGGTGCCCTGCCGTTGGTGCTTCGTGAAGCTCTTCTAGAACGGTTGAGCGGAGGTGTTTAGTTACTACAAGTGGGAACTCAGAGCCGTCCGGATGAAGGTTACGACGGTACAGAGTACCGTCGCGGAGGACGAAGAGACGTAGAGTAGCATCGGCCGCAGAGTGTTCCAAACGGTCGATGAGTGCTCTGATGTAGGCATCACGACGTTGCTCGCCGGCGAAATGAAGGAGCTGGGATACTGAGAAAACGCAAGCAGCACGGTCAGTATTGGAGGAGTCAGAGTCGTCAACAGGGTAATGCGACAAGCTGTCAGCGTCTTGGTGCAGGCGGCCAGACTTGTCCACCACGGATTATGAAAATTCTTGTAGCCTCAAAGCCCATCGACCAAGCCGGCCTGTAGGATTCTTTAGCGATGAGAGCCAGCAGAGGGCATGATGGCCAGTGACTACGGAGAAAGGACGACCGTAAAGGTAAGGACGGAACTTCGCAACTGCCCAGATAACAGCAAGGCATTCCCTTTCCGTAATGGAATTGTTTCGCTCCGATGGTGATAGGAGGTGGCTTGCGTAAGCAATAACGCAAACCTGGCCACGCTGACGCTGGGCTAAGACGGCACCTACACCATGACCGCTGGCATCTGTACGCAATTCTGTAGGGGCATCAGGGTCAAAGTGGGCGAGAATGGGTGGTGAGGTGAGAAGAGTGACGAGACGAGAGAAGGCGGTGGCTTCTGAAGTACCCCACGAAAATTGTACGCCTTTCTTCAGAAGATTAGTGAGGGGTCTAGCAATTGCCGCGAAATCTTGAACAAAACGACGAAAGTAGGAGCATAGCCTAACAAAACTGCGAACGTCTGCGGCTGTCTTCGGAACTGGAAAATCTCGGACGGCGCGAGCTTTGTCGGGATCAGGCTGCACTCCGGAAGTGTCAACGAGATGGCCCAGAACAGTAATTTGGCGGTGACCAAAACGACATTTGGACGAGTTGAGTTGCAGCTTCGCCTTTCGAAATAAATCAAGTATAGCTCTTACACGCTCAAGGTGGGAGTCGAACGTTGGCGAGAAGACGATGACGTCGTCGAGGTAACAGAGACACATGGACCATTTAAAACCTTGGAGCAAGGAGTCTATCATACGTTTAAAGTTGGCAGGGGCACCTCCACCAGAATCTTAAGTGTGGAAGGACACAGACGAAAGACACTATTTACAGGCTATTTACACTGGAGCCAGATAGCCAGGCCCACACTCACTCGTACCAAGAGCACAGACACACTTCATCGTCTTTCTCGGTGCGGCACGTCTCCTGAACATCTTTCGATAATATCGCAATAGTATGGACACTCCAAGCGGATTTCTGCCGTCGTCGTCGCCGTGAGGTTCCCTTTAAAGTCCAAGGGCGATAAAATTGTTGCCCCGCGCTATCAGCTGTATGTGCGCGTGAAAGCACGCGATGTACGCGCGCTTTCCCGGGGAGCGAACAAACGGCGGAGAACAAACGCGACGTCTTCCGTGGCGCGAAAGGCCGTGAGGGGTATGGGAGGAAGGGAGGAGAGGCGACGTTTAGCTGCGGCATCAGATGCCTATCTTGCGACCGGGAGCAAGGGGAACTAGAATCTCGCAGGCAAAAGGAGGAAAGCGGGAAGGCAGCGTGGGAGGGAGGGCGTTCGGCTTCTGCTCTGCGAGCAACTTGTACTTAGTGCGGCGCCGGGCAGTCGCGCGCATCGCATCTTGAAAGCAATCTGCAACTCGGCTCCTACCTTTGTATCCGCTGTGCTTTCGACGCTCAGTTACCGTTGAAGCGATAGATCGCACGAACCTTCGCTCGCTGCTGCTGGTGCGCTCGCGTACGCCAGCGTTTTCACAAGGGTTGTGTGCGGTAATCGAGTGTGATCGATTCATGTTTGCTTGTGCGCGCTGACATCATGCTTGTTAATTCAGTAAGCGAAAGTGTCCAAGTTTATACAGCGGATTGCCACAGAAAGTTGTCCGCGAGTATGGGTAGAAGTTTGTGCGCGCTGTCGTCTTCTGCGCGCGTTCCGCCGACACGCACCTGCCTCCACATCGTGACGTCACGAAGCGAGCGCTGCGGCCTTAGAAAGTCTAGGGGGTGCTGCCCTGATACCACGGTGGAAGAATATTTAGGTGTTGACACTGCGCGCGAGCAAGCGTCCAGATTATGTTCGGCCGCGCGCGGGCGCACCGAGCGGCGGCTCTGCTGCGAGCAGATAAATGGCGCCGCGGCCAGCGGCCCCAGCTTAGCGGCGGCGGCGGCTTCGCATTCCTCTGCCTCCGCTAAATTTTCGTTCATAGTGGCGCCACTAAAACTCAAAGCGCGAAGGAAATTCGTTATTTCAGATTAAGGTGATAAGTGTACCAGGCTGAATGCTTTGCTAGCATGAACGTATATTGTGCAGGGCGTGAATGACGTGAACACGGATCGATCGGGCAGCACTCAACGCCCACTCACATTCCGCTCGCGCGAACATCTTGTTGCGGCCGATCTACTCATGCATACAAGCATAAAAAAATGAAAGCGTAAGCCCGCGTGCTACCCCTCGATCAGAAGAAAATAGTGACTGCATCGGAAAATTCAAACTCAGAAAACCGTTCAAGCATCGTCACGCGAATTCAGTGTGGGCGCGATATAATTTAAGAAATGAAACGGCGCAAGCTTGCGATATGCAGCGCACTAGAGCAAAGTGGGTGTTCATGGCTAGAACCTATGATGAGAAAGCACAAGGCTATGTAAAGAAATCTTTGAAAAGATAATTTATCAGGCGGGACGAAGGCAGGCGTTTTATCTTGGATTACAATATCACTAATACAGTTTACTTGTGAAAATCTTTTTTATTTCAATTCCACTTAACATAGACTGTGTATATTATTCATTTGGCTTTTGTCGTTTGTGGAGCGAGTGACTCTTGCAGGATCTAAGAGGTGACTTTCTTTTTTCTTAAATTGCATATGAGAATGTGCCACTGTAAGCGTATTTGACAATGCATGCTACAGCCTGTCCACAAATACACTTATATCCAGCACATAATAATCTCATAGACTTTTTATTTTTTATTTTGCAAAGACAGAATAATTAAAAAATTGTGCATGAAGCAGCTCGATAATGTTAATAGAGGATAGCCTTCCCAGAAGCTTACGCTCTCATGCACTCCCACAATGCAAAAATGTTGAATAAAAACATGCAAGCGTGTAATATACACCGCACGCGCATTGTAAAAACATTCAGTATCCAGGATGGCACAAATTTGAAAATCAGGCACACATCTGCACAGAAAACCGCAGTATTATACAGGGTGCACAAAGATTTAAAAACATGTAAACGTCATGTAGCTGAACAGAACCAAGGTAATGTTGTTTTCCGTCCCTTGGAGATACTGAGATTATTTTTTACATTTGGCCTAATTACATGATTAGTCTTAATTAATTAATCAACTTCTCGAATATTATAATTATATTAAAAGTTTCAATGACAAAATTGGAGAGCAACATGAAATACTCCTGATACAGCTTTCTATTACTCAATACACACTACGTAGAAGTATTTTTCCGAGCGTGAAAGAAGCACACGAATACACGCAAGGTGCCTCGAGGCAATTTTGAGTCTATTCGCGGGTTTCTTTCACGCTCGGAAAACACTTTTATGTAGCACGTATTGAGCAGCAAAAAGCTGTATCGGGAATCTTTCATGTTGCTGCGCAATTCTCTCGTTCACACTTCTTTATCTAATTATAGCATTAGAAAAGTTAATTAATCAGTTATGAAAATAATTAGGTAATAAGGCGGAATGCAAAAAATAATCTGAGTATCTTCAAGAGACGACAGACAACATTGCCTTGGTTCTGTCCAGCTATGTGACATTTTCATATTTTTAAATCTTGGTGCATGATAGTTAAGACACCCAGTATATATCTTATACATGCAGCAAAATTTGCACAGACTGCTGTGGCACACAGCAGTTTTTGTGGCACACAGGAGGTTCTCTCTTCCGCAGCGGCTTTCGAAGTTTATTTGACCATGTGAGGTTCTTTGGACAGTTCGGAAATAAGGTGGGAACTGTATTTGCAGACAGAACAGGGCTCTTTGGCACGTCAAGTAGCACCATTTTATCGAGCTCCGCGTAATATGCCGTCGATATCATATCCTCTGAAAAATGCTTGGCGCAAACATGGTCGGTAGGCATTAGAGTTCGGTCCGCCCTCAGATTAACATGGCGCCACTGCTCTAGACGACCGCTGTCGGACGGCACTTTGAATAGAGGCAAACACTCCGCACAAGTTCGGTATCCAGAATTGCAGTTCGTGACGAAGCACTTTCTACCCATTTCAAACTCTCAGAAGGCCCCTTCCACCTTGGTCGAGGGCCCGTGGCGACATTACACAAGCACAAGATGATGAAAGGAGCGTGAACAAAAAGTGTGCCTTCAAAACAGCACGGCCGCACATGCAAGCACAAAGCGCACAAAGACAGCGAAGCACGCGCCTTCCCGCCGAGGCTGGGACCGCATACCGCAGCGCCCTCTACGACGGCGCCGAACCAGCTGCAACCAAGCCGAACATAATCTGGACGCGAGCGAGCGTCCAGATTATGTTCGCGCGCGTTGGGGGGAGAGTGTAAGCACCTCTCCTTATTCTTACACCGTGCCTGATACGTAACACCCTCTCTTCTTCCTCCTCCCACCCCTCACGCTCATTCTCTCCCCTCTCACTCCTCCCATGATGGATGCAATGGAGGTTTTGCTGAAGTCAATTCAACATTCCCGCGGTCACCCTGCTCTCGCGCCATTTGTTGGGACCTTTTATTACTGTTGGCTTAAAGCCGGCTACAGAGCCGCGGCTTCAGTCTCTTCGACACCATTTCTAACGCGTTGATGTTTCATTTACAAACGTAGAAACCAGTCCAATTGGTGTTAATTAAATGAACGCTGCGGATAACGGTTATGTACATACATTTTGCCTCAAATAGGCCTGGGGTTTCCTTTGTGCTGCCTAATGTGGATGTGTACGACCCCGTAACACCTGTGCTAGTAGCTTGGTTGGTTTTGGCCGGGCGGTTGAATCGGTTTTGGCCTGGCGGTTGAAACGAGCGACAGACAAAGTTTTTCGCGTTTAGGTAGCCCAAGAATCGTCTTTAAAAACTCCGCGGAGTGATAACGTCACCTCTCGTTGCCTAGTAACCGCCGGCGCAGGTGCGCGCTCGCTGCTCGTTTCGCCTAGAGTTACTATCTAGAGTTACTATATATATATATATATATATATATATATATATATGACTCCTGTGGGGAGTTCCCGTAGGGATCATAAAAATGTCGCAGTTTCGCCCGAAAGGCGAAGCATCAATTGCGATAGCAAATTGGTAGAGAGCTATTCGGAGTAGGGATAGTAGAGTAGTTTTATCGGCCGCATAAACTTGGACACATTCGCTTTCTAACTGAATTGACAAGCGTGGTGTCATCGCGCACAAGCAAACATGAATAGATCACATTGAATGACCGCAGACAACGACTGTCAAAACGCTGGCGCGGCCGCTGCAGCGGGCGAAGAATCGTGCGGTCTATCGCTTCAACGGAAACTGAGCGGCGAATGGACAGCGCATAAAGGTCAGAGCCGTGTGGAGACACGGCCGGGCTCGACTGCCGCGCGCGCTCGCTCGCTTCTTGAGAAGCGAGTGCGCGCGCCAGTCGAGCCCGGCCGTGGTGGAGATAAAAAGACGGTGCGGGCGACGGTACCACAGCCAGTGCAAGCGTATGTGTTGGCAGAGTAGAAGCTGCACCCCCCGTCCCTCCCGCGCTGCCTCCCCGCTTTTTTTTTTTTGTGCTTTCGCGTGGGAGATTGCGTTGCCAGTTCTCCTTGCGCTGGGTTGCAAGTTAAGCATTTGGTGCCGTAGCACAGCGTCGCCCCGCCTCCCTCCCCCCCATACCCCCACGGCCTTTTGGGCGACAATCGCGTTTGCTTTCCGGCGTGCGTTGGCTCTCCGTGATAGCGCGCGTCCCCCGCGCGCTTTTACTCGTACGGCGCGCGGCGACGATTTTATCGCCCTTGGAATCTATACGGAACCTGACGGCGACGACGACGCCGACGGCAAAAATCCCGTTGAAGTGTCCATATAATTGCTATCGCAATAAATGTAACTCTAGCTTCGCCCTACACAGACACGCTCCGTCGAGTTCCCGCCAGCTGCGCGCTACAGCGAATGCGCTCCTTCGTTGCCTATGAAAACCGGTGCGCGGCGGCGGCGCGCCAGACGTAGGAATGGGGAAACCAAGGAAGGTTCGCACTGCCGAGGAAGACGCCGCTTACCAAGAATCGCAGCGCGCTGCTAAGCGAGACTGCCAGCGTCGACGCCGATTGGACTGTGAGATTACTGTATCGGTGCGACTTGGCATTTGCCGTGCATCGCTTTGCATCACTACGTAAAACTTGGCATTAATTAGCATAACTTAGCATCACTTGGCATTACTTCGTAAAACTTAGCATCACTCCGTATTGCCAGGACCAGCTAGGAACCGATCAGCTCCCTGTGTCTTTAGCCTTGCGCCACTAGTGCAAGGTACCTCGAATTTTTTTCGACCCCGTTCTGAGACAACAGTCGTTCACTGGTGGCGCCAGGGCGGATAACGCCGTTTTCGACACGCGCGGCAGGCCGTACCTTTTAACGAGATAGCGTTAAGGACCGCGTGTCGCGGAAAATCCGGTGCCGGTGCCAACGTGGGCGCGCCGGCGTCGGTGGCGGAGAAAGTCATTCCGAACCACCCCGACCGCACAGGCCCTCCACGGGGCGCAAGGCGTTAGTACACAAAATTGAATTTCTCAAAGTAAAATTCGTCAGAAAAATCGTAAAGTATGACTTAACCACAGCTTACAGATACGATAGCGTCGGATTGTAATTTGAATGTACGAGAAAAAATTATTCTGTTACGAGGAAACTCAAACACCAACCCATTTTCCCGCATTTCTACCATGCCAACAGCGGAGCGCAGAGGCGAAGGTGGAGAAAAATTCCATTCCATTCCTTGAAGATGGTCGAACAGTGAAGCTGTGCTAGTTACACCGAGTGTTACATGTGCATGTGTTCCACAGGATGCAATTGCGTAAACACAAGTAAACACATACATACAACAGGAACTTATATTGAAACGTTGCGAGGCGAGAAGAGGCAGCGACTTCCGACGCTACTCGATGAGTGTCCAGTTCTCTGGTCGAAACATGCCGAGTCGCCGCCAGAGGCATCGGCTGTAGTCACGGACACCACGCGCGTTCGGCGCGAACGCGGGGAAACGCGGACAGCGTCGGCAGCAGCTCTGCGCGTTGCCTCGTCGGTGCTGCTACATATTTGCGGTCCTCTGAGTGTGTTTTTTTAGGGGCGAAGCTCCTTATAGCGGCACCCGTTCGTCCCCGTCGTAGTAGGTAGCCACGTCTAGTTTTATGACTTGCTCAATAGATGGCGTTGTGTGTCCGTATATGTATGTATACCCATATATACATATATATGTATACGTATAGTATAACCGGAAGCCGACTTCCGCTTCCGGTTCCACTTCCGGTTCCGCTTCCGTTTCCACTTCCGGTTCCGCTTCCGGAAGCCAGCTTCCGGCGTTTTATGAAAAAAAAATTCCGAAAGTTGTGTCCGTAGCGCGGAATCGAACCAGGGACCCCTCGCTTCCGAACGCGCGGCGCTAACCACTACGCCACGAAGCGCACATAGACACACGCACCACGATGGCAATAAATACCCAACATTAACGAAAGGCCGCGTTTCTAGCGCGTTTCTAACGCGTTTGTGCTAGCGCGTTACGGCACGTGTAAGAAGCTGGTGTAAGACGCTGTGGCCTCTCCGCCTGACCTTCAACGCGTTTCGAACGCGCTGCCCAAGGCGGTGGCAAGTCAAGTTCAAGTCGAGGAGCGTTTACGAATACGGGGGGTATACTCTCTCAGCAGTCATGTGATGGCGTCGGCAAACGCGGTGCACGTTCCGGCATGTGTAAATGGCTGCGTAAGACGCTGTGGCCGCTCCCCCTTACTAGAGAGTACTGCACGTTTCTAACGCGTTTGTGCTAGCGTCCCCTTAAGCGGGAGATCCGATGATTCCCTCCGGAGCTTCGCCCACTCATCATCATTCACCCCGTGGATATGCTGTGATTTTTTTTCTCGCGTGAGGTTTCCCTCTATGCTTTGGCGTGCTTTTTTTTCCCGTGCAAGTTGCGCCACCCCTTTTTTGCGCGCCAGTAATGAGAGCAAGCGACGAGCCCGTTCACCATCCAACTCTTACTGGCGCTCGCGGTAGGCAGCCTCTTCCTCAGGAGTACGCACTACTCGTGGTCCTTCCATAGTTGCATCGAAGCCCGGCTGCTATGCGCGTTCGTTATTCGAAAGGGCGCGACGCAGAGAAACACCTCTTATACCCATCGCCTCTCCTCCACGCGGCCAACGCGGCCTCTCATTGGTCGCCTCCTCCCCCCGCGCGCCTGTCCTCCTTAGCTGGTCACGTGACCTGCTCTCCCCCGGCGCGGCTCTCCTCCTCTCCTGCTCACGTGACTTGCGTGACACCGCCGGATGGACAGACGGCGAAGGGTCGACTGAGAACAGCTTTGATGTTGGAGAAAGCTGCAGTTGTCGTAAGCCTGAAAAGCATTCACGGATCTTTGAAAGCGATCGCGTACCACACCTAAAGGCGAAGCTTAAGGGTCCTCCAATTATTTTTTTTTGTCCAGCGGTCGTGGTAGTACATCGAACATACAGCGAGGTGCGTTTGCTTGAAGTATTGTGTGCCATTGTTCATAGCTTGCGAGGTTAGCATGGTCATTGCCTCACACGGTGCATCGCATCTTGACAGAAGTATTACGCTTTAGTTAAATTATGGGGCTTGAAGTGCCAAGCGCACAGTTGGTTTATGAGACAGTCGGTAGTTGGGAGTTATGGGTTATTTGACCCCCTGGAATTACTTAACGCGAACTTAAATCTAAAATACACGAGTGTTCTTGCATTTCGCCCCAGTTAAAATGTGACTGCCGTGGTCGTGATCGAACCATGACCTCGAGCAAAGGTACATCAACAAAACTACCGCGACAGGTACAGAAGTGTTGATTTGATAGGCGGCCGCTTCCCCAGTGCCGTCAAGATGCTGCGGTGCTATAATGCGGCTTTGCAATATCCACGACAAATTTACGTGGCGCTTATTTTTCATAAGTAGCAGAAACGTAAAGTACCGTATATTGATGCCTCCGTGCCTAGTAGTAGCATTTCCTTGCTTTCTTACGTCGCCTTTTCTCCAGTCCACGCTCCCCTCATGCATACGAGCTGCCACGAGCGAAGAGTGGCAAGGCTGTTTAGCATCGCATTCTACCCCCTCCTCTCTTTACCTCCTCTCTATCATTTTATCTACCTCCCCTCTGGACTGTTGCGTGTTAGTATACAAAGGTAAGCGCTGCAGCTTCTGCAATATGCATTCGCGGGGGGCTAACCTGATAATTATAACTGTCTAGAGGGTATTATGGCAACGGCCAGTGAGCTCCAGAACGCACTGTGGCGCAACGATGGAAATAACCGAACGATTTCTTTTTCACGTCATCTTTACTCTCTGCAGCGGCAGACATCTGCAGCAGCAGCATATTAAAAGGGGAAGGAAAAGGCAAATAAAGGAAGCTTCGCTTTAAATAAGTTGGTGTGGTATCAAGCATAGACAACCACGCGTGGCTTGTAAGGGAGGGAGGGAGGAGGTTCTTCTCTATTACGATGACATGCGGTAAAGCTTATATTGGAAAAAGTGCGTGACTTCTTAATGCAAGATTGAAAGAACATGAAGAATCATTGCGAACTGCGGGTTCTTCTGATGCAGTACAACATGTTAACAGCTGCGCATGCGTCCCTAAAGTCAATGAGACAGCGGTAATAAACAGCAGAAAGGTCAGTTCACAAGATATCTGACAGAGACAGTTTTGATTAGAAAACAAAAATAAATTTGTATTCACTTATTATCAATCACGCTTACAGATTACTGTTTACCTCCCCATTGTTTGTTTTTCTGCCATAGTTCTACGCGTGCGTGCTTTCTTCGTAGTGTGTATTTATTCTTTCATTATTTCTAGTAAAGTTTAGCTGTGAGTTAAGCGCCGTGTTTCGGGGTCTTTCTTCTCTTTGTACGTGGCAAGGTACTACAGAAGGTTCGACATGAACCTAGAAAACAGACAGAATCAACTATAACATTTCAGTAAGTTCCAAATCATTCAGGCGCGTCTTGTGGTAGCGACTGAAATGCGGTCCCCTGAAAAAGGATAAATAAGTACACGTGTTCACCGGTGTGTTCTCGTCTATTATACATTAATCTAACCTGCTCCTACGTATCGATTGAAGGAGAGGAAGAAGAAGTGATCGTAGCGATCTGCCTCAGCTCCGATCTCTCAGTGTGTTCCTATGATTTTCTCGTGATTTCTGCAATCAGAGACAAGAACACTGGGGGACGTCTTTCCTTAGGATGGGGGATAAAAACGCCTCCCAGCAATTGGGCCCTGGACGACCACTTCATTGTGCCATTGTGTCATTGTGCCTCCGATACGAGTGACCGCTTCGGCCCCAGCGTGGTCGACATTGATACTTCCGATGGCTATTCCACTTAAGATATGGCCTCGGGTAGCGACTTCACCGTTGTCTCAAGCCGCCGTTCGAAGAGGAAGATCAAAAGGACATCACCAACCGGTCGACAACCACCGAAAAAGGCGAGTGGCATGCGGTCATATACAATCTCGTATGTACCAACAACGACGACAGACATCTTGAACTCTCTGAATAGGCAGAGCTTGACGGAGTATTTGAACTTGTCGCCCCTGACGAAGTTGAAGAGATACGTATACATGCTTAAAAGAACATCCTGTCTGTGGAAGTCAATACAAAGACCATACTGGACACACTAGAAGCAGTTGTTCAGTTGGGCAACATTCCGGTCCCCCGCATTCTCCGCGTATGACAAGGAAACTACAACAGGCGTCATTTAAGATGTAGACGAAGAGATTACTGACTCCAGCCTTGAAAAATTGTGCTCATCGTCGGCTTCTGCACTTGGCTTTCACCACTCTGGACGGTCCCGATGTGTGAAAGTAGTGTTTCAGTCGGAGACCTTGCCTACACACGTCAAGGTTGGATACGTGAGGCATTCGGTACGTCCTTACGTACCGAGGCCTCTACAATGTCATAAATGCTTAAAGTTCGGGCATGTCAGTGCAGTTTGCAAAGGTGTGGTAACATGCAAACGATGTGGTGGATGTCACGAAGATGATAACTGCAGCGTTGCTGCAAAATGGCCGAACTGTTCGGGCGCCCATGATGCTACATCAAACGAATGTCCCAAAATGAGGAACGAAATAAGTATCATGAAGAAGATGGTTAGAGACCGTTCCACACACAGAGATGCTGCAAGGGCTGTCCAGCGCCGTAGGCGTCGTTCACGACACCGACGCCGACGAAGCAGCAGTGCTCATCAAGTAGAAAAACCAGCACCCAAAGTACAGTCTTCATCACCTCCTCGCCCGATCTTGCCGGCCAGAAATGAAGACACGCGTACTTCAATGCCCTTACAGAACACGAAAGTGCAAGGTCACCAGTCATTAGCCCCGAATACATCGGAGGCAGAATGGCCATCGTTACCATCGAGACCTACATGTACGCCCCCGTCGCACAGTGCTGCTGCTTGTAATGAAGAAAACCGAAAGACGGATGATGTTGACGTCAAGGCTATGTTTAAAAATTTGATGGGTTCAATGCGCAAGATCCTTGGCAACCTAAACAGCCCAGCTTCTAAGGCTGCTGTACAGCTACTTGAGGTGTTGGAGCCACTTCTTGTGGTTCTTCAATAAGCGACTATGGCATTAATGTTTGAGGAACGCATACGTCAGTCGCTTGTTATGCAATGGAACGCCAGAGGTCTACGTGGTCGTCTGCCGCATTTCAGACAGCGTTTATTAAAGTACCAATTTCCAGTTATTGTTATATGCGAGCCAAACATGGATTCCACTTTCCGTATCTCTGGGTATATCCAGGAATGGTCTCGAAGCGACCAACGTGCAAGCAAAGTACTAGTTTGTATACGCCGCGATATGACGTACTTTAGACATGACATCACGCCGCATACTACCAATGATTACGTATGCCTGACTATAACACACAAAAGGCGAACGTTCTCTGTAATTGGTGGATACATCCGCATCCAAGAGCGAAGATTGACTGCCCCTGCCTGATGTCTCTGCTGCAAACCGCACGAGGTCCGCACGTTGTGATTGGTGACTTTGACGCACATCATCCCCTATGCGGTAGCGCTGCAGTGAACTGTCGGGGCAGAGATTTGGCCGACTTCATGTGTAATCAGGGACTAAGTGTGCTCAACGACGGGTCACCTACATTCATTCGTGGAACTTCTTACAGCAGCTGCCTTGACCTTACTTTTGTGTCCAGAAGCCTTCTGTCAACTGCATGTTGGCCCACGGATGTAGAAACTCATGGAAGTGACCACCTCCCAACATACGTTTAATTTAGCTGGTTCCGCCGCTCAGCCTCACGATGCACACACAAAACAGACTGGACTTTATTTAAGGCATCTATCAAAACCATATATCAGTGCACGCCTACACCATCCGAGTTTGAGGACATCATTACTAATTCTCTGCGTGACACAACGAGACAAGTTAACCTACCGATGCGCAGATCAGCGATCGATTCACAATACGAGGCACTTCGTGCAATCCGCCGCCGCGCAGAACGACGATACAGAAGAACGAAGTCTCCGTCAGACCTTTCAGCCAGTCGCCGAGCGCAACGACACGTTCTTAGACATCTCGACAACCTTGACAGGCAGCGGTAGTGGACGTTCTGCGGCTCTCTGGACCCAAGACAGCCTTTATCTAAGATCTGGCGGGTAGTACGAAGTCTGCAGACGAGTCCACAACAAAACCACCCATTCCCTGCCGTGGCTTTACATCAAGGCCGGAGCGAATTGGAGGTGGTCAATGACTACTGTAAACTTGTGGTGGCTACCTCTAATACCGAAATTAAAGCTCTTACCACGATTGCGCCCCCGTCACCTGATGAGCGCCTCGAGGTGCCTTTTACGATGCAAGAACTTGACGCTGCGATCTCTGTCTCCCGACACTCATCGGCTCCAGGTACGGACGGAATCACGTACGCTGCACTCGTTCATCTTGGCACAGAAGCACAACAAATCCTGTTGTCCTATTGTAACATCTTGTGGGAATCAGGAAATGTTCCTGCCAATTGGAAATGCAGCCGCATTATTGCACTGCTCAAACCAGGGAAGTGTTCTAATGAACTTTCATCCTACAGGCCGATCGCCTTAGCCAGCTGCGTCGGCAAAGTAATGGAAAGGATGGTACTATCTAGATTAGAGTGGTTCTTGGAAAGCAATAACTGCTTTCCCCAGCTTAT
Source organism: Dermacentor silvarum (assembly GCF_013339745.2). Classification (NCBI taxonomy): domain Eukaryota; kingdom Metazoa; phylum Arthropoda; class Arachnida; order Ixodida; family Ixodidae; genus Dermacentor; species Dermacentor silvarum. The sequence goes on from NC_051155.1 coordinate 53,418,272, forward strand.
GCATGGGTTTAGAAGAGGCCGATCTCCCATTGACGGTGTGGTCAACTTGATCTCCGATGTTGAACAAGAAAGAAGTCGACGCAGATTAGTGGGGGCAGTATTCCTTGACATTAAGGGCGCCTATGACAATGTCCTGCATTACGCGATCCTTGATGTGCTAGACGATTTAGGCATCGGTGGCCGACTATATAATTGGATCGTTAGTTATCTCAATGGCCGTACCGTATATATGTCGACAAGCGATGGAGACACCGGCCACTATAATATCCACCGCGGTGTTCCCCAAGGAGGAGTTCTCAGTCCGAGTCTCTTCAATGTGACATTGATTGGACTTGCGTCTGAGCTTCCCAACACAGTAAAGACTAGCGCATATGCCGACGACATATGCATATGGGCATCTGGAGCTACGCGTCCGCAACTGCGTGCGCGTCAGCAATGTGCAGTGACAATTACAGCCACGTACTTACGACGTCAAGGCCTCACACTTTCAATTGAAAAATGTGCAGTGCTTGCCTTCACGCGCAAACAAATGACTAAATACCCGATAGTCGTTAAAGGAACATCGATACCTTACGTAACACACCACAAGTTCCTTGGTGCAACCATCGACCGCGAACTATCCTGGTCAAGGTACGTCACTGCACTGAAGTCAAAACTGAAGAGTGTTGTCTTTGTGCTTCGGGTGGTGGCAGGAGCAAGATGGAGCCCGTCGGAATCGTCTCTTCTTCGATTGTACCAAGCCCTGTTCGTAGGCTATATAAGATACAGCATGCCGGTGCTCTCGAACATGAGGCCCAGCTGTGTGCGGATGTTAGAGAGCATACAAGCTCAAGGATTGCGCACGTGCTTGGGCCTACCATGCTGCACCTCGACCAATGGAACCATCGCGGAAGCTCGGGCTTGTCCCATCAACGTATATATGCTCTGCGAACTTCGAGTGCACCTACGCTCGTTGACCCGACATAGGCAACATCCCCTATCAGCACTCCCTGCCACACACCCAAACTGCAGTTTTTGAAGAACTATATTACGTCATGAGAACATTCTGCCGTTTAGATTCTCTTCCCCACGCATTCCTAGAGCACCTCCGTGGGTCCTGCCTACACCGCTTGTTAAACTTCAAATCCCTGGGATTACGAGGAAGTCCTGTTTTTTATGCATTGGCCTTAAGCAACTTACCCTATCGCACATTTTTACAGCATACAGTGTACTTCTCACGTGTATACCGATGGCTCTGTTACCCCATGTGCCTCCGCCGCAGCCTTTGTCATCCCGCAAATGTCCATCGCTCGACGGTTTAAATTAGACCACAAGTCCACTTCAACTGCCGCAGAACTTGTTGCTATCCGCGAGGCAATACGATTCCTTGCAAGAGAGCCTCCTCGCATATGGAATTTATTTTGCGACGCCAAACCCGTTCTTCAAGCTATTGAATGCGGTATGAGACAAGACCCTTATTATATTTTAGCTCTAGAAATCGCAGAGCTCCTCGACATTGCGACCAAAAGCGGCCACCACGTCACCTTTCAGTGGATACCTGTACACTGTGGCGTGATAGGAAATGAACAAGCCGACGCTGAAGCTAAAATTGCTGTTAATAATGCGCCAGAAGTAAGCATCCCGTTCTCACGAACAGATACGAATGCCCTGCTTCGATGCGTTATGCGGAACTCTACACTTGAGTACTGGACCAATCCTGATCGACGACACAGGCGACTGCACAAATGGGACCCAGAAATGAAGTTTCGCGTGCCTCATAAACTGAAGAGTAGCATAACAAGTATGTTACACCGGATTCGTCTTCGTGTTGCATTCACGAGGCGTTATACGCATATCATCGGCTGCAGTGACACTGGTCCCAACTGCGATCACTGCCCAGTGCCAGAAACACTTGAGCACATATTTCGCTCATGCCCAGCGTATGCGCGAGAACGGCAGAGCCTCATGTCTAGTATTCAACGAGTGACTAAAAGACCAATATCTGACGAGATTGTGTTAGGTCCTTGGCCTGACGCCAACAGCGCAGCTGTCGTCATCGAAGCGACCGTAGCCGTTTTTCAAGCCACTGGACTCGATGCACGACTCTAGTATGACCTCAACGTGATGGACATGTATATACGCACCTCCTAATCTTATCATCATCATTCATCGCTCTTTTTACCCCCCCCCCCCCTTCCCCAGTGTAGAATAGCAGGCCAGAGCAAACTAACGCTCAAGCCGACCTCTCTGCCTTTCTGGAGATAAACATCTCTCTCTCTCTCTCTCCTACGTAAACGCCGTCCGCCATTGGCTGCTGCCGCGGTGACCGATTTTTAAGCGAAGCTCTATTTGCCTCCCGATGCTTGGCGTAGCCCGGTCAGTGAGTCGCTGGTCGGGTTCTTGCCGACTCGGCTGAACGAGGGCTTAAGACAAGAAGCGAGAGCATGATGGTGGAATATGCGTCCGATGGTGAAAAACGAACGTTGCCAGGCAGAATAGCACACTATTTAGACCATTCGGCGACAGACGCAGGCTTCGAACGCGGGCTTCATTCTCAGCTTTGCAACTATTCGCTCGTCGCAGCTAGCGCTTTGGGACGATTTATTGCGCTGCTGAGATCGACGTCCTCGGTTTGATCCGGCGACGGCGGCCGCGTTTCCATGCGGGCGAAACGAAACAACGCTCATGTAGATTTAAGCGCGCGTTCAACAACCTCAGGTGCTCAAAATCAACCTGTAATCCTCCACTACGGCAGCCTGAAAACCAGATCGTGGTTACGGCACGTAAAACACCAAAATTAAATTTTTTATACGATTTAAACGCAAATTGACGCTTCGAAACGCGCTTCTATAAGTCATCTCGACTCGCGACTGTGCTCTGAAGAATCATGTGGCTGAGGATGAGGATGATAATTTATGGGAATATTCTTCCAATTTATTGACATTTACTTCTTTACTGGGCGGTGAAAGGTAGCCACCTATAGCTTGCTTGAGCTAATCAGGCAATCAGGTTGTGGGTGGCGGCCCCTTGTGAAAACAACTGAAACGACCACACTAGCCGGGAGAATTGAATGGCTGCTATAAATTCTTATGACACTTTCTTTCGTTCATGGCAGCTATCGCTTTGAGAGAATTGAAATGCACCCTTGCGATGGAAATCAAATTTTGGCCTTCAACCTCTCGATACTCCGCAATGAATTATGAATGACGTCATAGTGGGGGGCTCCAGATTAATTTCGACCACCTGGAGTTGCTTAACATGCACCCTAAGCACGGCACACAAGCATTTTCCATTTCGTGAAGGTGTTGCCGCGCGTTCCGGAGAAGCGGGCAACACAGGAAATATGCCCATCCCTGTATGTCAAACCGAATTCCTTTGTAAGTTCGTAGCCACGCCAAATTTAACGGACGTTTAAAAGCTCTGATTGCGAGTCATTTCCGATTAGCATCAATGACCAATAATGAAGAAGCTTGGCTAGTTGCTTCTACCGACCTAGGCGTAGTGACCGCGGACGTAAGAAAGCGTGGACTATATAAACATGTGTATTTATGGTTCATACTACTGTACGCCAACAGCCGTTGCTTCTCATATCCAGAACAAGTTTGCTTTTCGGAGGTTTGAGTGACTGCACAGCGACAATATGTCTGTAGTATCATATTTTCGGTCTTGTTATGCATGTACTAAAGATAAAAAGAAACATTGTCACCTTTAAAGACTTCGCAGTGCCATCCGCGGCATGGCTCGTTGCGTCTGGCCAGTCGGTAGTGGCAGCAAATGGTTCTGTTTCATCAAGCATTCGAACCTCCTGGAAGAAAAAAAAATTGTCAGCGTCCAGTAGTACGTTCTGCGTGTATACCTTGCGGAATGTTGTTATCCTTGCTCTCTCCAAAGCGCATACCGGCACGTGACACAGGTACTGAGGACTCCTATGTGCGAGTCGTACCAGAAACGCGAGGCCGTTAAGAGCACAATTTCGGATAGCCACACGAATCAAGACTCCTCTTGTATCATTCTATGGGCTTTGTGTTCATCAACTTCTCGTCAATCTCACCCAGTCAAATAGAAAGGAAAGCTTCTTGGGCATGTTGTTGAGGTCTATTAAACATTGTTTTTGTGCGCTAAGTGGGACATGCGATAGGAAGGACACACACGCACACACACAAAGCACCTTAATTTGAATGGTGCGAATCTTAGCGCGCATTGGCAACGCCTGCCCATGTGAGCCATACTTTTCGCGTGCTGATATTCTGGACAGAAGCGGCAACAAAACAGCGCGTGAAGATTTAGAGGCACACTTTATCAAAGGGAAGGGTTCCACGTGTGTCAGTGACACTTCAATCACGGTGTATTAATCAGAGATGCAACTGTTTGAGGCAAAGCTGTAGTAGTGCAGATATAGTCATCACTGTGATGTTGGTAGTTGGCGTCCTGTGTGTGTGTCCCATCTAGCGCCCCACAACAATGTTTAGGTCCCCTAGCTGGCACGTTTGTTCCTAGCAGTTTTTAACGCATTAGATGAAAACGTATATGCAGTTGAAGTCGCGTTAGGCAGCAACCGGAGCTGCTAGGAGATCGTCGCCACTGTTAATTTAATTAACATGATCATCCTAGTTTAAGTTCATTTGTTTTCAAGTTGACAAAAAGGGCGTGCTTTTCTTAGGAGCGCACTATGCTCGGCAACAGTTAGTGCACAGCTAATCTAGGACATGGCGCAAGGTAGGAAGACACAAGAAAGAAGACAGAAAGAGCGCTCTGCTTTCTAACGGTTATTTGTCATCTGTGACAGAGAGAGTAAACACAGCCAGTTTGAAACGTAGTCTGGACTGTTGCGTTTGTCCAGCAAGTGTAAGCCATCTTGAGTGATAGCCTGGGAGAGTAATAAACAGCCAACGAAGTTTGGCGGAAGCATGTCGCTCTGCTCGAAGCACCTTTTCTTTTCCAGAACTCAATGTTGCGTTCTCAAACAAACCAGACACCCAGTATGTTTTTGAGGCGCATCGAAGAGCTGGACTGCATCGCATGCACTCTGCCATCTTTCATACCATCTGCTGTGGAACTAATTATTGCACTTATGAACCCGCCCAAGAAAAGAAAAGACGCTTATTAAATTACATGGATGATAAACACTGCAATATTTAGATTAGCAAATACAACTGCAACCAAATGCTTAGTGACACTCTTTTAAACGCAACAAAGTAGACTCAAGCGCAAGTCACTCTTGTGTGTCGTGGAACTTCCTATAAGCCTGTGTTCGTCTTAAAAGCATCCTGAACCCTACCTTGGGCTTGGTGACAAAGCGCAGCATGCGGATAGCGTACGCTGCCATGAACATCGCAGCCAAATTTTGCAGTCGTGCGCCGCGCGTGGAGCGTGCAAGCAGAGCACGAAGTCACCTTTTTCTCAAACGCTCTCTATCCAACAGAAGCCTGCTCCTCAGGCGCTTCGAAGCTGCCGGTGGCTTGCATATGTCGTCACACGCAAGATTCCCATATATGCCTGCTATTGACTCATAGCTGACATCAATAAAGAAGGGTGTTTTGGATCAGTTTGCTTCTTTCTACTCTTACTGTGTCAATTTAGTGGCGCAGTTTAATAAACAGGCTGAAGTAAGCCAAAATGTGCTTTCCAATTTCGATAATAATTGCGTACTTCCGAAAGAAGTCGACAATCGTCTGCTCACAATCTGTCGCGCCCGCCCGAGTAGGAAATAAAGTTTGGCCATCCGGCTTATCGGTGTCGTAGTCAATGAGTCTCGCTAATTCCGATTAGTTTTGCGCACTCAACTAGCCTCGAACCACGTGAAACCTAAGCTCAGACCACAAGTACGCTTGCCAGCGCGTGCGCGCTCCTGGCCGCTCCTGTCTAGATCCCTTGGCAGACATCGCTTCGTGTTCGGCCCTGTTGACAGCGCCTCAGAAAGGCGCAGGTTGGATGTGGCTTCACTATCCGTCGGTCAAGCTGCTGCAGAACAAAGCCGGTTCCCACAACGCAGCACGGCCAGACTACAGAACATAAGATTCATTACGCGGCTATCGGGAAGTTGTCATATACAAGCAATGACTGTTTCGCGTCCGCATTACCTCCATATCGGTAATTCCAGTTGCGTTTGGCGTTAGGTCCTCTGGTTGATACCCTGCAACGGTAGCAAGTGTGATGTGAATGTGGGCCACCAAGCTCACAGGTTGCTTAAGCGGTACAACTTTATTGCTATAGCTAATACAATTCTCTACGGCAAGAACACAAGTCAGCTCCATAAGCTACGACCCTTTAGCGTAAGCTACAAATAGATTATGGTAAGGCTGCTGCGGAGAGTAACGATCGCAATGTAATCTCAGGCGACAATAGGCTCATTAGTTGCTGTCTTATCATTAAGGTGATAACAAGGTCATTTTAAATTTGAACAGGAAAGTAAGAGGCCTCACTTTTACTAGCGCGCGGCATCCACTGGCACAAAATGGTAAAAGGCTATAGGCTTGTCTTTTTCCTTTCGTGCCCACTGGGGGTGGGGGTCTGCGAGCCTAAGAAAACTGTGGTCTTGGAATACCAACCCACCCGATATCACGCATTGCGAAAATCAAATGAAGCACTCTGTCCCTTAGGACTGGTATCGCCTTGCAAGTAAATGGAAACACAGGCGTAGAATCTTATTGTCGCTTGGAAATTATTCTATATTGCGTTGCAATGGGGGTACGATTGGTCTTGGTGATCATTTTCTCGCCATTCAAAATAATAGCTAAAAAACGAATGCCCATTGTCCCTGAAAAAAATTGTTTAGACATGGTTGATATAAATTTAGCTTTTTGATCCATGATCTAGGAAACCATTTTATTTATCTCTCTCCGCAGAGCGCAATGTCAAAAGAATTGAAAAATATGTAACTAATGATGAATAGTACTCGAACCGCTTTTAGGCACGATGCGGAGTCTTCGATTGAGCTTAACAGCGTGTGGGAAATCAGGCCCTGTAAAGCAAACAGACAAGAACAGTGATCAGAACTCTTGCAAGTAACCAAACATAAAGAATACGGGTACAATACATATTTCACATATGTAAAATCGCGAACTCTGAAATGCTAGTACTAGACGATTACGATAGACACTGAATATGGTTGCTTTAAACGTGCGATTTTTTTTGTTGTTGTTGTTGTTGTTGTTACACAGACCCGTAAAATACGAACATACCGCTAAATAACAAGTGGTGCCCAGTTCATCGGGATGCGTAAAGATATTACTCGCGAAGCATTTAAGAAAGAAATCAGAAACGGTCGAGAGAGAAGGATTGTGACGACAGAAAGGTTTCTGCTTCATATCGAGACGCGCCTGAGAACCTAAACGTCAGTATTCTACTAACTACTAATGGATAGCCTTAGTTGGGAGTCAGCACAAATTTGTTTACCTAAATCGATGTCGAAGGCAGAAATCTCTCAATACTAACAGCTAACATAACACTAACTTTATTAAAATAATAAAATTCTGGGGTTTTACCTGCCAAAACCACGTTATGATTATAAGGCACGCTGTAGTGGGGGGACTCCGTATCAATTGTGGCTACCTGGGGTTGTTTAACGTGCACCCAATGCACGGTACACGGGGGTTCTTGCATTTCGCGCCCATCGAAATGCGGGTGGGATACGCTAAGCCCTCGGGCTTCGCAGTGCAACACCAAAGCCACCCCGGTGGGTAATAAAGTTTGTCAAATGAGGATAGCGGCAGATGCTATTACAGCTGCTCTTTCGAGCCGTCAAATAATCCAAAAGAATGAACTGTGGTGGCCTACTGTAAAAAAGTCACACTTTCGCCCGAAAGACGAAGGATAGTAACTAGTAAGGATGGTAGTTTTATCGGCGCTATAAACTTATCGGCGCTATAAACTTGCAAGCATTCGCTTACTAACTAAATTAACAAGCATGGTGTCAGCGTGCACAGACAAACATGAACACATCACACTCGATGAGCGTGGTCACTCGCTGTCAGAACGCTGGCGTGAGGAAGCGCGGCGGCAGCAGCGAGCTAAGTGACCTTCGTACTGTCTATCGCTTCGACGCAAACTCAGCGGCGAGAAAGCAGCACACACAAAGCTATGAGCCGTCGAAAGGCCTAGACTCTGCCCTCAAAGCATATTGCTTTCAAGATATGACGCGCGCGGAGTACAACGGTGCCCCCTCCCCCCGGAACCTAGCGCGCGCCGACGGAAGACGGTGCGCTTCCTTCCCGCTTTCCTGCGTCGCGCGCGCGAGATTGAGCCGCTATGATCGGCGACTCGCCCTCGCACGCTTTCACTCGCACACACAGCACATGGCGCGCGGTGACGGTGTTATCGCCCTTGGACTTTATACGCAACATCACGATGACGCCGACGGCAAGAAATGCACCTGGAGTGTCCATATATTTGCTATTGTAATGAAATAAGATAACGTATAATGTACAAGCGACGAGACTCTGCAGCCAGAAAAAGGTATCACCGTGCTGTTCCTTGTAGATAACTTAAAAGGAGACAACATTGGCACCATGCACGCGTATTACGTCGGTACGTTCAGAAAGAAACTGAGACATCGTGTAGCCATTGGGTAATCACGAAAATAAGCACGTAGGTTGTACGTAAGGTGTAAATTTGGGCGGCTCGAAACACTCCCTCCGACGTGCTTTAGAAAACTGCTGAGAACTGCTATTGTTGCGGTGTTATACAATTTTTTAAACATGGCGTTACAACTTCTTGACAATCTGATTTTCCCCTATTTCTGACAATTTATCGCGTCTCAATCTACAAGCGAAGACTATTCAGTCAAATTAGAATTTTTATGTCAAATAAACTAACCACTTAGTCATGCAATAACATCAATAAACTGCAACGCCCCAATGCATTTCGCCCAGCTATACGAGAAGCAGGTGACTGCACGGTAGTTCAGAGGTAGTTTAATTGGGCGGGATGTGATTGTGAGGCTGTAACTCCCAAAGATACTTGTTCGTTTCGAATGAACAAGCAGTCGCGTCAAGTGAGTAATCATCACCAGGCGGGCAAAACAGCTTCGCCCGACACTTCCCCGGGAGCACAACATCCGAAGACTCCCGGTTCCTGGTGAGAAAACACTTCGCCATCGGTTAAGAAACATGAAATCTCCGGAGAGATAACGCTGATGCACATGTGTGTGCCTGAAAAGCAGAGAAGAAACTATTAATCGCAATAACGTGACACAATCATTCACCGCACTGATAACTGCATTTTCGCAACCCGTAGAGCGACCTTCATGCAATTTACCCATTCGAAAACTTGTCAAGCTAATTATCCAGTCACCAGTGCAATGCGACGCGCAAGTACAGCTGATGTTTGGGCATTGACAGGTCTTGGTCGCGGTTGATGAAAGACACATAATCCTGACACTAGGGGAAACCGGGTATCGAAGCATTATGGGGTTGTTCTTGGCGGTTTCGAGCCACGAGAGGGGACCTTCTACCAGCTACTAGTTGTTTTTTCTTGTTTTGGCAAGGAACAGCGATAAATTTGAATCAGTAAAAATATTTCGCAGTGGCAGGGTGTCAGTAGCGCTCTCGGTGCGTCCACCGCACGTTCCCTAGAAGATGGTTTATTGCATGTAACCTTACCAGGATGCCACGTCAGGGTGCTCTTCTCTGAGAACGAAGCCGCCAGCCAGGCAGGCCGAGCAGGCAAGCACTATCCACAGCTTGCAGTAGCGCGTTATGCCGATGGGCGTGACGATCAGCCGGCGCTCAGGGCTTCCAGTTTGGTCTCGCGAAGGCACAGGCGTCGGGAGAGAGGCGTACATTACGACTTCTGTTGTTGATGATGATGATGATGATGATATCCTTAGTACAATTGGCACATACCCACCGTGGGAGATCGGCCAAGAATTGGGCGGTTTGGAGAAAATGGGTTTTAAAAAATTAGAAAAAGATAAAAAGAAAGAAAAAAAGGAAAATGAATTCTGCTCAGTGTTCTAATTAATTATTATAATTGACTATTTTAGGAAGGCAGTCGATTCGAATCAATGATAAAGTTTTGCATTGCAGTGCAAACATTCGGGTGGCTGTACCCCAATGTGGAAGCTCCAAACGAAAGCAAGACGGGGGCGTTCATGCTGAGGCCAAGTTTGTTTAAAGGGTCCTCAAGCACCTTTTTCCTTACTGAGGAGAATCGTCAGCAAGCAAGGAGATAGTGATCAATAGTTTCTGGTTCGCCGCACTGTATACACAAAGGAGATGCCGCCAAACCAGCCCTGTGTGTATAGAAATTTAGTGTCGGGATGCGGCAACGTATCTCTAATTTTCGTGTTGGACAGAATTTACGATTCCAAGGGAATAGTAGATGGTAGTGGTCAGAATGCGAAGCCATACTAGAATTATATATCTCATTCATCATTGTTAATCTCCTAAACCTAGCGGCAGTGATATAGGCGGTTGGGGGAACGGCAGGTACTAAAGGACCACCCAGGGAAGCCTTTGCTAATGAATCTGCACATTCATTCAAAGGCAAACCTTTGTGCCCGGGAACCCAAATTAAGCGAAGCAAACGCAAATGAGACGGAGCTAAAAGATATAACTCTTGCAAAATTTTTGAGTCACTACGCGTTGTAAGCGATGAACATAGAGAGAGTGAGTCGGTGATAATAGCAACTGATGAATGAGAGGGGTCCAACTTCCGCAATGCTAAAACCACAGCTAAGAATTCTGCTGTGTAGATAGGAGTAAAATCTGGAAGCCTAATCGAATAGGACTAATCTAGCGAATGAGAAAAAATTCCTACACCTGCCTTTTCATTGTTCTGTGATGCATCTGTAGCTATTATAGCATTGATCTGAATATGACACAAGTCATCATCCAGCAAGGCATTGAGAATTCGTGAACATAAAAGTTTTGCATTATTTGGGTAGATGTTATCAAAAATATTTCTAGAGAGACGGTAGTAGACTTTGCAGGAGTTATCTTATAGAGTTTACCATTCAATGGTTCAAGTATTGCCTGCGCAAAAACCACCTGTGGCGTGTGAAAACGGGGCCAGTGGACATTAAAAAATAAAGTGGGCTGACTTATAAGCACTGTCTGGTGTCTTCTGAAAGGTGATTCGTGCAGTCGCAGAAAGGTTTGGACTGTTAGTAGTCTAAATCTAGCCATTAACGATGGACTCGCGCTTCCAGGTAAAGCACAGCGTTCGATACGAATTTGGGGAGGCCAAGGCAGAGTCGGAGCGCATCCCGTTCTATTAAAACAAGGGGACGAATATTGTATGCGGCACTTCCAGAGAACAGAACACACCCAAATTCTAATACTGGCCTCACATAAATGCTGTATATCATTAGTAGTGTGTCTCTTCGCATGCCAGACCTATTGTTGCTCAGCCGTCGTAATATTCCGAGAGCACGGCCTCCCTTTTTAGCAATATACTGAATATGCGGTAGCCAATTGAATTTATTGTCATAAATCACCCCAAGGTACTTGGTTTGTTCAACTTGGGGGATGAATTTGTTCTGATAACAGAGAGTTAAATACACTGGACTCCTTAGCGGAAAGACCAGCACCGCACTCTTGTTAACGTTCAGAGATAGGCGAATTCCTTCCAGCCATTGTTCAAGTGTGTTGAGATAAGCTTGCAATGTTCCGTAAAGAGACTTAATGTCGTCTGCAGAAGCAAAAAATGCAATATCATCTGCGTAAACATATGTGTTTACATCAGCATAACAAGGTATACCACTTAGTAATATATTGAAAAATAGGGGAGACAAAACGGCCCTTTGAGGTACACCCCTGGTCTGTGTAAACCTTCTAGAGGCGATACCATTCCTAACACAGAAAAATTATCTCCCCCTCAAGAACTCGGCTGTCCATACTATAAAGTAAAGTGGGAGATCTAGCGCATTCATTCTATCCAACAATATTGAATGCTCGACACTATCATAAGCTTTGGCTATATCTAGCGTGACCAGTGCAGCACATCGCCCGTGGCGCCGTGCAATATGAATTCGACTCTCTATGTCTGCGTGCGCACACCAGATGGACATGCCTGGTCTAAAACCAACTTGGAAAGGCCTCAGCAGTTCTCTGGTGTTCACGAACTTCATGATTCGCACATTTATTATTCTTTCGATTAGCTTAACAAGGTTTGACGCTAATGAAATAGGCCGAATTTTCTGCAGTGTATATCCACTACCTTGATTTTTGAGTAATAATATTACTTTAGCGAGTTTCCATTGCAATGGTATCCAAGCCTTCTCAATAGAATGATTAACCAGAGCTAATAAGACATCAGGATACTCCTTATACAAAAATTTATCATTGCGGTGGTAACCCCATCTGGACCTGGGGCCGCAGCGGGCAAACTTACAACCACTGAGGCCAATTCCGGTAATGACACCTCTTCGAAATTGTCAACAGAGCCAAGCAATACAGGCCAACAAGGGAGACAAGATGAAAAGCGGCTCTGACGCCCTTTGCCATTTTTTCCAAGAACTCAGTAATTTCATTCGGTGTGAGAACAAGTTAGTCTGCAATAATTGATGGTTGAATCATCTTCAGTGATCTCAGAAAGCGGAACAATGCCCCTCTGTTGCGTGTTTGGGACAAGAAATCAAAATGTCTGGTGTTATACTCGTCTTTCGCTTTAGAAACTGTACGTTTAAAGGTGGCTGCTATGTATTTGTAATCATTCCAGTTTTCTTGCGATAGCAATTATATGGACACTCAAAAGCAGATTTCTGCCGTCGCCGTCGTCGTCGCCGTCGTCGTCGCCGTGAGGTTCCTATGACGTCAATGGAGATGAAATCGTCGCCGAGCGACGAACGCTGTATGTGTGAGTGAAAGGGCGCGAGGGGCGCGCGCTTTCACGGGGAGTGAACGCACGGCGGAAAACAAACGCGCGTTCTGCGCCGTGCTCGCTCAAGGGCTGCAGAAGTAGGCGTCTCTTTCCTCCTTTACAATCACCATATATGTAGAGCAAATGCGCCTTCTTCCGACGCGCGAGAGGCCGTGGGGGAGGGGGGAGGAGGAGGGAAGGGAGGCGACGTTTATTTATATCAGAGGCTCCGGCAACAGTCACCAACGCCGCACGCATTTTGAGCGAACGCGGGCAAAACGCCGACGGCGTCGACAACAGTTCTGCGTGTTGCCGGTGCTGCTAATATCATTACTACGCATAGCTCTCTACAAATTTGCTATCGCAATTGATGCTTCGCCTTTCAGGTGAAACTGCGACAACTTTTTTTTTTGGACACTGGTTGTGTAGAAGCTTTTTCCACGCAGCTTTCCTCCGCCTAAATTCTCTAGCGCAGTCATCAGTCCACCATTTACTAGGGCTATTGATTTTACTTGAACAAATTACAAATTCAGATCGTTTTCTAGAATCCTCCAATACCGAACATAAACTATGAGCCTTTTGATTACAACTCATATGTCTCATTGAATTAAACTCTGTTTTCAAACAAGTATTAAAACGAGTATAATTAATAAACCTTCTCTTACGAAGCTCCGGAGAGGTTAGCGGGCCTACCATTTCAAAAACAACAGGCAGGTGGTCACTGTTTGTAGCGCAGTCGATCGTTGACCATGATGATACAACAATATCTGTTCCAGAGAACGTCAGGTCTAAAACAGAGCGAGACTGTCCTCGGAGAAACGTAACGGCTCCAGTGTTCATGCTGGAAAGCCCATTATCTACTGTCCATTCCCACAGTCGTTTACCACGCTGATCCATTTTGTATCCCCATGATACATGGTGTGAACTGAAATTACCAGCTAAGATTATATCTTTTCCGCAATTTGCTATAATTGAATCTAAGGAACTATTGTTCTGGACCCCAACAGGAAAGTAAGAATTTACGACTGTGAAAGGTCTACATCCAGGCAAATTTATTTCGACCGCAAGTATTTCGCTGTCTGGGGTCATTAACGTGAGTGCTAACTTTGTGATGTGGCAAAATTTAGTTGAAATAAATATTGCAATGCCTCCGCCTCTAGTAGGATGGTCCAAACGAAAACATCGATAATTTCGCAATGAAAAGGTTTTTCCTGTATACAACCAAGTTTCTTGTAAAAGTGTGATATCCGGACAAAACTGATGTGTGAGATGAAGTAAATCTGTTAAAGCAGCAAGTATAGAACGACAATTCCACTGAAGCACTCTCATCAGCCCTCGGGCAGTGAGAGCACCGCAGTGGCAATTGCTCTCTCCAAAATAGAGTCTGTTAACTCGGCGACATTAGGGCTTTTCTTAGGTTTAAAATGGGGGCGAAAACTTGAGGCAACATTCATGCGGGACCCGCGACGTTTAGGGGCCCGCGACTCCACATCCATAGCCGGTGCATCATCCGACTCCAAGTTACTGAGACCAGCCATATTTGATTCCTTGTCCGTACTGCCGATTGGCAGATTGAACATGGTGAGCTCAGATACCGCATTAGTTTCTGACATAGAAAGAAGTACAGAAGATGCCTGCAGCAGTTGCGTTAATTGTGCGGACACAATTTGCGATATACAGTCAGACACACTTTCAACGAGGCGTTCCATGACCTTAGCCATCGACTTTTCTACCGTGGTTGCAATCGCTTCTTAAATGGTTGAATCCATGGCAGCAGGTTGCCGCGCCGCAACACCAGCGTAACCATGTGATCTTTCCTTTACAGCTAAAGTAGCCTCTCTACGGGAGCAACGCCTCGTATCCATTACTTAAAGAATTTAATTTCTTGTGAACGAGAAGGTCAGTCAGAATTATTAGCCTAATGCGCACCTCCATATAGGCAACACTTCTCCGTTTGAGTTACGCACTCATTGCCCGGATGTCCCTCACCACAGACGCATCAACGAGGACTAGACTTGCAGCCACCCGCACTGCGTCCGAAACACCAACAACTACGGCATTGTAACGGGCACGATGCTAAAAGGTCTACACGAAAAATTAGTGGCCAGATTTTAATTCTGAAGGACATGATGTACCCGCAAACATGGAAATCACAGTCTGTCGGTACACGTACGTTATCAGTCACGTGGTTGCACCGATAGATGGCGATAACACCTGCCGCAGAGAGCTCTTCTAGTGTTTCTGACAGACTTAGTCGAGAGTGCACACCACGCACTATTCCATTCGTGCATGCCAGACAGGGGCGTAGCCAGAGGGGGGGGGGGGTCAAACCACCCCTCCCCCCCCCGAATTTTTTTGCGCAACACCCCCCCCCCCTTACCCACCCTTTGTTCTCGTCGCTTCGCGCTGACATAATTAAAAAAACCGGTGCTACTATCACAATTTCATTCCTGGGCGCTTCCGTTTGGGTTGGTAATTTACAGCGACTCATGTCTGCGTATGCAAAAAACTGTCACGGGGTTTGTCAAGGCTTTGACACTTCATGAGGTTTTGGGCGAGAATGTGGCGGCCGCATTCTGAAGCAATAAATGCGCAACAAATGAAGCAAAAAATGCGGCAGCCGCATTTTAGATGAAGGCGGAAATGCTCGAGGCCCGTTTACTTAGATATAGGTGCACGTTAAAGACCCCAGGTGGTCGAAATTTCCGGTATACATTTCCGCCGCTTCCCTTCAGGTGCCGGTTTGGCCGCGCTCGCGCAGGATCTTAAGCTACGTTCACACTTGGTCTCGAAGTTGGCGGAAGCGGCAAAATCTTGCAAAAATCCGCCCGCCTATGCGGCAAAACAGGCAGAAAAACAGGCGGCGAGCCAAATCGGTCTCGGACCGATTTTTTCGCCATGGCGAAGCGGAAACGCGGCGGAAAGTCGTTCCGCTCGACCGGAAGCTACACCAGAATGTAAACATCCAGTCGTAAAATTGAACATGGCACCAAAAGTGTAGGCTGCAATGCTGATCGACGCGATCAAGAACCACCCCTTGCTCTACGACAAGAGTGGTACTAAAACGTACTGTCAGCAATACTCGCGATAGTATTCAACGTCGCGCGACCGGAGGTGCGGCAACGAAGCCTTGGCGTGACCCAACTTCTAACACTTTAGCAAAGCCAGGCGAACCCACCACCGCCGTTTCCGAGGTGTCCGCGTCTTCCGTTTATTCATTGTCCATTTCTAGAAAACAAGTAGGTAGAAGTATAAAAGCCATTTCTTCTTCCACTTCCATGGCAGACAATAGTTAGGCAGATTCCTCGTTGGCGCTCCATAATTCTCCTCGCACGTGCACGGTATGTTGCAGAAGTCGCGGGGTGCTTTTCTCGTCGCGAAGATAGATTGGGAGCGTAGGTCTCACGTAGGACGCGCAGGCTTCGGCGAGCCCCAACAGAAGGGCCAGCCCGCGTTTTAGCTGTGGTGTTCTTGTTGCCCCTTTGGTGTCCTGGAGGTGCCGGCAATAATACGAAATGATGAAATGTTATTACAACTTGTAAATAAAAGCTATTCAAGAAATATAATCACGTCTAGGCACCAACCTGTTGACTCAGCGCTACCGCGCCCGTGTGAGGAGAATTACGGAACGCCAACGAGGAATTTACCGAAGGTCGCAGATGACACGCGAAGTTGCGCAAAATGATCACTTTTGATGACGGGTGGGTCAATGAATGAACATACCGCTCGAAATGGTGTGATAATGAGCGCCACCATGACGACAAACATACGCAGACTAGATGGATGTGGACGACAGCGGCGGCCGCGGCGGTCGCAAGACAAATGTGAACAACTTGGACATGCGCGGAAAAGATTTTCCGGCCACTTTGGCCTTTCCGGCCGCTTCCCAAGTGTGAACGTAGCCTTAGTCTGCGCGCGAAACGTCTCTTGTTTGCGATTACGCCCCTACGGAAGGCTGGTAGTTACTGTTGTGTTGTTGAATCCCAAACCAGTAATTACGGAAGGGTGGTAGTTGCTGTTGTGTTGCGGAATCCCAAACCAGCAATGAACACACGACGGGGTTGATGCCAGCAGTGAAATTCCACCGACTCGCAACAGAATGCACGAAACAGACAGCCGACAAGCATAAATTACTGCTGTGCGCAGTACAGCAGTACTGCACACAGTACTCTTGTTGCAGGCACTGACAGTTCTCGTCGGAGTTCATGCGTCCTGAGAAATTGATTATGTGCACTATGCACGGAACAAGACCGGAGTTCATTCCTGCATCACTAGTACACCAATCAGTCGAGATTCTGAGGTACAAGGCCGCTTCCTGTTTGCACCGGCGTAAGTGAAGCAGAAATGAGTTGCACGCACTACTTAAAATGTGTACACATGCCATATCTATGCTGTGCAGTGAAATATTCTGTACAATTCTGAATATTTTGACGTAAAGGCAAATGACGGCTGCACGCTCGCACACAGCGGAAGACACAGCGGCCCATGTACTTGCCGCAGGAAATGCAACCCTCTCGTATAAGGGAGCAGGGCGACGAAAGCTTCGAAAAAAAAAAGCATTACGCGTTTGTGCACGTATTTAAGTTTTCTAGCACAAAGACACAGTAAACAAGCTATTGCTATGTGAGTAGGTATAGCCTGGTCACACGTGCATTTTCACGTGTGTAGCCGTCCTTGACTTGTGAAACGCACTGCGCCCCGACGAGGACGACGCCATCTAGGCTTAACGGAGATTAACAATTAATGATGTCTTCTCCGATCGGGCGGGTCGTCTCAATGATGCGTTTTCGAAGACTGGTCCATTCAGGGGCGCGATGAGAGGCCGTTGCTCCAAACGCCCACTGTACCTGTCGTACTTATTGTATTTACTGCGCTTTCTTTACTTTTGACCTAATGTCTTCACACACACACGTGAGGGAGGGGGGGGGGTCCCATTTCCTTGATATACATGTATAGCGTCTCCTTAAACTACCGATATTTATTATCGACCACGTCACGTAGAGAAAAGCAGACGCTTGCCCCCCCCCCCCCCCCCTGCCCTCTGGTCGGGCCGGTGAACCACCCCCGAAAAAATTTCTGGCTACGCCCCTGATGCCAGATGAGTTGGAATGCAAGCGTTCACCTTAATGGAGCCAAACGAGGAACATTTTAGTAGATCTGCTTGCTACACATGCCTCGTCTGGCGATCTCCAGACGATGCATCCTCGTCCAAATTGTCGAACGTCTGTGACATGCAGATAGTGATGAGTAACAGTTTTACGATCCACCTGAATTGCTTGCGGGTTATTGATTCGAATGGAGCCGCCATTCAAAGGTACCAGCGCCACCGTAATGCTTGCTGCTCACTCCACTACGAAAAAAGGCTTCTAGGGGCATTTGATGAGGAGGGACAGAAGCTGACCAGGCCCGAGAGCTAGTCGTCATGAGGACGGGCTGACTCTCAACCCAAACAGCACAGCCTTCTGTAGCTTATGCCTTATTCAAAGTTTAGGCACAGCGAAGCTGTCGATCCTCAAGTCTTACTGGCTGCTACTGCTAGGTAATAACTTGGTTTCTGCTAGGTCTTACCTTGGTTTAACTTAACTACGCATGTAGGAAGGTATTCTCGAGCGATCATTTTTGGAGGTACCTTCCCTTTCACGACATTTAGCGTGACTAGCGCTGGACGCGTCGGCGCCTACGGGCGACAGCGTTCCTGGCATGCCACAAACGCAGGCAGGCTAACCAAGGTTGGCACAATTCAAGAACGCTGTTGCTTGACGACGCCGAACGCTTTGGAGGCTAGCCGCTCGATATCAATCAGCCAGCTTCGCTGTGTCATCATAGTCCTGTGTCTTGAGTTTTGCGCGGCCTAGTGCAAGCTTTCGCTTTTTTTTTCGGCTGCCTTAAACAGCTTCGCTGTTAAAAAGACAACTGGCATTTTCTTGTAAACAGGGTGCTATCATACACTAATCGGAAGTGTTCAGCGTGCGTGCGTGCGTGCGTGTGCTGTGGTGCGTGTGTGCGTGTGCGTGCGTGCGGGTGTGTGCGGGTGTGCGTGCGTGCGTGCGTGCGTGGCGTGCGGTGTGTGTGTGTGTGTGTGTGTGTGTGTGTGTGTGTGTGTGTGTGTGTGTGTGTGTGTGTGTGTGTGTGTGTGTGTGTGTGTGTGTGTGTGTGTGTGTGTGTGTGTGTGTGTGTGTTGGTTGTGTGTGTGTGTGTGGTGTGTGTGTGTGTGCAGGCGCTGACATGCTGCCATCCAGGCACTGTTTGGCAGCATGGTAGTGCGCAAAAAAGCGGGAAAAAACGGATACTCGTGTTGCAGCTCATATTGAGCGTGATAGCACACGTGTCTGCGCGCTTTCGGCTGACATTACCAACGTGAGCATTGCGCAGTTTACGCGGTTTTATTTGTTTTATTTGTTTGTTGCGGCGGCGCAAACACTGTGTCCTAGTCACGATTGCTGGGGGAAAAAAAATCCTGACCTGAAGCACAAAATACGCGTTGTAGCCCATAGCTTGGCACGAGCCTTGTTCCTTGACTGAAAGTAGTCCGCAAATGCAGTTTAACCAGGCAGACAAGGAAGCATTAGGAAACTTTTCTGCGCTAGTACAAAGCTTTTATGGAGCGAATAGCTAGTAAGCTGAATATATTCGCGCACATCCCATTTGGCCCGACGTTGTTTCGCGACGTAAAGGCCCGTTACAGCGGCGCTCCGCTTCGAGAGTAGCAAGAAGCAGCAGTTGCATGCTTATTGGCGCATTCCACAGGGCGAACAGGAGAACTTGAAAGCATCCCCAAAGTGCTCTCTCAAGAGTAACTCCTTTCAAATGGGCGAGCAGGAACAGGAGCGATGCCATCCAATGGCAGAGCAGGAGCAGCCTGGCGACGCTGAGAGTAGTCGAGAGCAGTTGAAGCTGCTGAAGTTGAAGGCGAAGTGCAAAGTCACTTTTTTTTTTACGCGTTTCCTTCGTTTTAGTGTAGTGTGCGGTAACAATGGCGTTTGAGAAGTTAAATTCGAGTAATAATCACCACTGGAAGGTAAACATGCTGGTCGCGTGATACGGCTTCGCCCTGGTCCTTGCTCTCGGAGCGCATGGAATGCTTCATTGGGGCGCCAAGCAGTCGCCACTGGTCGGCTGCTCTCTGCTCTTTACGATCCGCTCCTGTTCTTCCAATAGATTTCTCTATGTGTCTCGTATTCTGAATCATATGGGCATCTTGCGGTGGCTGCGTCAGTGCCCTCGGCGCACTCTTTTTCTTATGCAAAGCTACATCTACGCGTCGTCGTTTGCTAACCATTCGCACATTCTTGCGATTTTACTGACAGATCGAGACGTATTATGCCATAGAGTTAGTATAACCAACTCTAGAAGGAAATCTCCCCATAGCGCCCATGTATTGAACCGCAAGGGCGCCGCCATGTTGCTACCCTATGCAGGCGCGCAGGCGCAGACGTCGAGATGCGATTCCGACGAGGCGCGCAATCAGCGCGATTCCGAGCCTCCGTCAGTATGGTGGTGCCATCTAGTTAAGGCACCTGCAAACGCAGCCTTTTAGAGACCGTAAATATTGCATCAAAATTTTCTAAATAGGCATCCGATCTTTCTGGAAAATATGCGGAATGAACTTCAAACGTTGTTCCTTGCCTACGTGCGACGCATAAGCACTTGCTCTTGCATATTTTAAATATTTTTTAGTGCTACAAAAATGAGTCGTAGCAAAATGGCGGCGCTTCGGCGGTTCCCGATTTTTTCGCCCAGCTTTATCCTCTAGAATCAGTATACTAACTCTATCTTTTACGCCCTTAAGTAAGTCACTAGCAAGTTTAACAAGCGTACACTGACGGATTTAAAGAAGGCAGGCGCTTGTCCTGTCCCTGACTTCTGTCTTCCGTATCTTACGTTGTGCTCTTGTGAAACCTGCATTCTTTTATTTTGTATTTGGCTGAATAACAGTCCCGTAGAAAGACTAAGAAACGCTAGTGCGATATCTTTAGTTTTCAAATAGCGGTGTTTAATTGTGGCAGCTAATAATGGACGCAAACTCGAATCGAATGAGAATATCTGCTCATTCAAATTGTTTATCGTCCAGATGCACAGACGGTATGAGCCTGTATACATGATTATGGCAGTGCACGTAGAAGTTTATTCGGTTTTCAAGCCATTAGGTTCTCGCGGCTGCAGCAGCCGACATTCAAAATGAAATGCTATAATGAAACGTCACTTCTACTAGTGAAAGTTATAAAGCATAAGAAAGTAAGCATGTGGACACTGATGTCCTCGTGTGCAACCTTAAGGTTCTTGATCAACCTGCAAATCTAAATCATTGCAGTATGCTGACACGATTATGGAAATTTTATTGTTTAAATATCAGGCTGGCCCTCGGTTACCTTGTCAGCATTCGACCCAAACTCATATATGCAAGTCAATGCGCTGCGATAAAAAGCACAACAGATCACGTAGGACACCAGTGCACATGCTGCCGGTTGCATCCTCTAGTCACTGAAGAAGGAACATTTGACCGCCTGCGTCGCACAGCCAAACGTTTCGCCGAAAGCTGCGACGTGCCGCACGACCTCGTTGCAACCAAGGGCGAGTCCGCACTGGGTACGGCAGAAGGTGACAAAGAACAGCGTCTCTGGCGTAAGTTGTGTTCCGCGACCTGGAAGGGCGTAGTAGCTGCTCTCGCGAGGCATAATGCCTCGGCGCATCTCGAGCAGTGCCTCTAAGGCGGCCACATTCATGAGGACGGCATCCCGTTCTGCGCACACCGCCCTGTCGAGGAAAGCCTCGCGAGCGCCCTGCGAGAACCAGTCACGCTGCTTCCGCTTGGCATCCAGGAAGCTGCCCACCTGGAAGTATAGGTTTAGATATACTCCCTTCTAATCTCTCTCTTACGCAATAACAACACAGTATGATTTGAGGAAAAAACGTTAATAAAACCAGTCGTCAGAGAGCAAGGAGACATAGAATTGCCAAATTGGAACCAGTATACCGGTGAACTTCGTTTTCCATTAATACATCGTTTATGTGCTGCATAAATTTGTGACTGCATTATTTTCCAAACCGAAAGTG
The DNA here is from genome assembly GCF_013339745.2 of Dermacentor silvarum. Classification (NCBI taxonomy): domain Eukaryota; kingdom Metazoa; phylum Arthropoda; class Arachnida; order Ixodida; family Ixodidae; genus Dermacentor; species Dermacentor silvarum. The sequence goes on from NC_051155.1 coordinate 53,440,106, forward strand.
CAACACAGGGAACAGACAGCAATGTTTAATTACCATAATGTCATCTTTCGTTGTCTGTTGCAGAATGGCCGACTACTTGCAGGGGATGTTCGAAAGCAATTGAGAAGGAAGACAAGGACTAGAAGTGAGCGTCACGTGATAGTCTTGAAGTCTAGTCATTAAAACAGTATAGAGGAACGCTCATATAAATAGGTCGCCAACAGTTTATACGCAAGCAGTAATTCTAGTTGCCGAGTGAGTGGAGACGGTTGATCGTGACGAGAGTATTACAAAGAGCTACCACGAACAAATAATGCACTAAAAATGGCCGCAAACCATGTAGTCCTTATTTCCCAAGCGTCAAGGCGCCGATGGGTCTCGACGAAAAGGAGGGGCGGTGTCTAGGAGGTTGCCTTGGTGAGGCTTGTAGCGTGACGTCATTCTCCTTCCTCGTCATGATCGCCATTTAGTAACAACTGCATATGTAGCTTTTTTTAGCTATGGTCACTTAAATTGGACGTCATTTGTGTTCCCCTAGTTATCGTTATGGTCATTGTGAATACACCCAGAACACGTGCATCAGAGTAGAAATCAAACGCTAGAATAGCTTTGCGTCTACAAACCTAGAGCCTGTTTCAGGGGCGAAGCACCTCAGGGCCGAGCCTTGTCCTCCCCCGTAGTCGTCGTCCGTAGCTCTGGTTGCGTGGAGTCCGCTAGGGGTGCTGCGGTGCACAAGGGCGTTCATTCCCGACGCGCGCTCTCTTTCTCTCTTCAGCCATGGATAATAACGGTCGCTTCGGATAACGGCGCGCCTGCTATGAATGAAAATGCGAGAGTGGCGGCTCAACTGCAGAAGCGGTGTCGAAGGCTCGCAAAGCTGCTGCAGCATGGCGACGCCGGCATGCGGACCCGGAGCTGAGGGCTCGCAAAGCTACAGCAGTACGGTAACGCCGGCAACCGGACCCGGAGCTGAGGGCTCGCGAAGCTCGCGCTTGGACCGAGCATCGGCGCCAACAACCTCAGGTAGAGAACGCTTCCGGCGTTTTGCCGCCGCTTCCCGCGCTCTCGCCGCCTCTGGGTCCGCTTGCCGGCGTCGGGGGATTCGCGGTTACCCGAATGATACCCCGGTGCTTCGCCACTCATCATCATTCACTTCGGGGATATGCGGATTTTTTGTAGTGATTATCAAGGGGGGCAATCTAGTGCAAGGCTGGCGAATCGCGCAAGGCAAGTCACAAAGGGCTTACCCGAAAGTCGAAGGCTTTGGCTACCTCCTGTGCCAGGATTGCGCCGAGCCACCGTAGGTGGCAGCTGGCGGCGCGCCAAGTAAAACAAG